>NC_045542.1:7890782-7973282 GCF_009769535.1 Thamnophis elegans
TCATCAATACATACCTTATTAATGTGTACTTGTTTCCAAAGAAGGTTCTTTTTTTATACACCAGCCCTAGGGCAGATTCTGTTTGGAGATCAAAATGACAAAAAAGATAACAATGGCTGAAAATGGGATATATCTATCCAGAAGTTCAGTTTAAATATTTCCCATTTCTATAGGCTGAAGATAAATAGCAAAAGCATTTGATCATAGAAAATTATCTGGGTGTTGTAATGGGAGGGAGGGGGGAGTAATCTCAGAGGTCCTTGGTCCTCTCTGGCCATGGTTGTTTTCTTGCGGGTGTTCCATTACACAAGCTAGATTTCACCATCAGTGCTAACCCCTCATTTCAACCCTGAGCAGTGGTGGGTTTCAAAAATTTTTCGAACCTACTCTGGGGGTGTGGCCTCCTTTGTGGGAGTGGCTTGATGGCCATGTGACCTGGTGGGAGTGGCTTGCCGGCCATGTGTTTCTCTCTCTCTCTCTCTCTCTCTCTCTCTCTCTCTCCTTCCTTTTCTCTCTTTGTCCCTTTTTCCTTTTTTCTTTCATCTCTCACTTTTTCTTTCTTTCTTTTTTTCTTTTTTCTTTCTTTTTTTCTTTCTTTCTTTCTTTCTTTCTTTCTTTCTTTCTTTCTTTCTTTCTTTCTCTTTCTCTCTCTCTGTGAGTCTGTCTGTCTGTCTATCTGTCTGTCTGCCTCTCTCTCTCTCTCTGTGTCAGTGGTGGGTATCAAAAAATTTTGGAACCTCTTCTGTAGGTGTGGCCTGCTTTCTGGTGGAACCTCTTCTAACCGGTTCGGTAGATTTGACGAACCGGTTCTACCGAACTGGGGCGAACTTGTAGGAACCCACCTCTGACCCTGAGCTACAAATACTCTCCTTCATTAGTAAGAAGTACCCTGTGAGTTCAGTGGTGCTGTCCTTCATAAATGGATTCAGTTCAAGTTGAAGGAACATTCCTTAGCTATTACTTACTTACAAGTGAGTAAAAGAAAAATGGAAGGACGTGCAGAAGTTTATTCAGCCCAACTATTGCAATAAGATTTTCATAAGGATTGTACTCATGGTTCATAAGAAAGTGTAGCATACAGTTGAGGGAGGCTTAGACTTCAATCAAACCTCACAAAATTGGGTGAATATGATGGAGTAAGTTATTTAACCCCTTCCTCCTCCAGGCATTCATTAATTGCTTACACAACTTGTTTCGCCAGGTCTGGTAAATACCTTGTAGCTGCACTGATATAACATGCCAAATTTGGTTAATGTTAACATTGATTAGTATAGGTTTATGTTTCAGTGGATTGTGTGCAGGGCCGGATTTAGATGAAAAGAGGCCCTAGGCTATTCCACTTATGTCTTATGAGGCCCTTTCACCTCCCATTTTTAAGTTTGTAAATTACATGAGAGACAATAAAATACATCATTACTGTGATATATATCAATATATATAGCTGGCCTCCCGACGGAGGGCAGCTCTGCTCTGCGGCAAAGGCAGCGAGGCCAGCCGCCTCCCTTGCTGCGCTCAGCTGCCCGGCTCGGCCCCCTCGCCCTCACCTGCCTGGCCTCTGGTGGGCTCCGCGTCAACGGGGCAGCTACTGGGAGCGGCCGCGCCTCTCCCCCGACCGCCAGTGCCGGGAACGTGGGCAGGCTCCCCAACTGCCACGGCGCTGGAACGATTTTAATACATTTTTATGTTTGTTTATTAGTCATATGCGTAGAATTTCTCCTTATTTTCGGTTCAGTGTTTTAGTGTTCACTGTTTTTAGAATAGTGTAATTTTAATTTTGCTAACAATTTGAATGTAGGGTCCTGATCTTGAGGCCCTAGGCTGAAGCCTAGTTAGCCTATAGGAAAATCCGGCCCTGAGTGTGTAAATCCAACCAATATGATTATGTATCAGTGTTGGATGCAAACTAAGAAAAGGGTTACGGTTGAAATAAGTTGTGTGAATGCAGCCTCTATAGTTGTAGACAGAACCCCTCCCCTCCCCTAGGAAGCAATATAGAGTAGTGTGCAGAGAGCTGACCGACAGCCTCATTTTGCCAACAAGCATTCCTGCTGGATGATCATTCACAAATCATCCCTGTTAGTAAAACATTAACAATATGCACCCTCTGGTGCTAATTGCCGTAGATAGGCTTGTTGTTATAGAAACAACTAGTACATATCATGATATAATTATCTTGGAGTATGAGCTTAGCTCAGCCCTAAATGAATGCTAACAGATACAGTATATTTGGAGCAAAAGCTAGATTTTGTGGAGAAACACATAAAAGGCAATGTTTTAAATACATCTTGGAGGGGGAGAGAGTAGAAGAGAGAGGTTAGAGTAAGGAAGTCTCAAACAGAGACTAATTTCACTTAGAATAGGTACAGTGAGAAACAAAGACAACAGATAATTACAAACCCAGCAGATAATTGTCAAAACCTTTCCCCTCACCTAGCCCTGCCATTTGGTTAAAAAGTCTCTTAGGGGTGAAGAGATGATACAATCCCTGACACCCACAAAGAACAGGTTTTCACCCAGCGTTGAACAAAGCAATGGCACTTTAAATAAGTACAGCTGTAACCTACATCCCTATGTACTGTAGTTACGTTTAGCAGCCACTGGTCATTTCTAGAGAGGGTACAGGACTCCTCTGTCAGGGTGGCAAGAGAAAAATCCCAGGCGGGTGTCCCCCGTGTGCAGCTGACTCTGGCATCAGCACCACTATGGCCTCCTGCCAGCCCAGTGCCATGCCTGAGAAAGAGAAATATGTCCCTGTAACATTACCTCTGCTGCATGAGTGCACGCAGCTACTTTGCTGCCAGCGAGAGCTTTAGGAGACATTGCAATGATGAGCACCAGCAGCTGTAGGCTGTACCATCCCCAGGGCAGTAGGCAGAAGAAATGGGACATGTTAAGGTGTGGTCTTATCATGTATCAGATGTATTTGTATGCGTGTGTCAGATTGGCTGGTATTAGGCAGAGAACAGAGGCAGTCACTAAATCTAAGGCAGATGTAAATGGACAAGTACCAGCCTGCATTTTGTATAAATAATTCTACTGCCATGAACTATTTCATCCCTAGCCCTGTCACTGCTGCCAAGCAATAGCAGTTGGACTTAGCAGTTGGACTTATATACCGCTTCATAGGGCTTTCAGCCCTCTCTAAGCGGTTTACAGAGTCAGCATATCGCCCCCACAGTCTGGGTCCTCATTTCACCCACCTCGGAAGGATGGAAGGCTGAGCCAACCTTGAGCCGGTGAGATTAGAACAGCCGAACTGCAGATAACGGTCAGCTGAAGTGGCCTGCAGTACTGCACCCTAACCACTGCGCCAGGAGTGTAACTGTGCAGGGCATCCAAAAAGCCACAAATGGGGGGGGGAAGATAGGTGAGTGGGGGGAGCTGACGTGCCTCAGCGCTTGTACGTGGCGGCCCAGGGACCCGAATTTTGATCATGTGAATGGGGAGGGGTGTGTGTGTAGCGCTTCAATGGTCATAACTTCAAGGACCAGTTGTAATACACTTTTTTTCCGTGCTATCACAATGTCAAGTGGTAGCTGAAAGAATGGTTATAAGTTGAGGACTACCTGTCAAGAAAAATTCTTGGCAGCTGCACTGCAGGACAATCTAAGGGCAAAAATTTTGAGGACTATCCTGGCTTCATTTCCTCTTCCTCCCATAGTTGTCAGCCCATGGAATAACTAGCCTTAACTGTATTACTTAATGTGTGATGGTGTGGTCGAGTGGTGGGTTTCAAAAATTGTTGGAACCTACTCTGTGGGTGTGGCCTCCTTTGTGGGAGTGGCTTGCCGCCCATGTGACCGGATATGAAATTATGAATTAGTACTTAGGTGGGTCCAAGTAGCTATTCAGAAACTCTGGCATTGAAGCATGCAAGTCTTAAAGCTGTCAAGTTACAAGATCCTTGCACCTCTAACCTTTTAGAAAAAAAAACTGGGGGTCTTCAAACCTGACAGCTTTAAGACTTGTGGATTTCAACTCCCAGAATTCCTCCTCCAGTCACGTTGGCTCAGGAACTCTGGCATTGAAGCATGCAAGTCTTAAAGCTGTCAAGTTACAAGATCCTTGCACCCCTAACCCTTTAGCAGTGGTGGGTTTCAAAATGTTTGGAACCTCTTCTGTAGGTCTGGCCTGCTTTCCGGGTCCACTGGTGGAACCTCTTCTAACCGGTTCGGTAGATTTGACGAACCGGTTCTACCGAATAGGTGCGAACTGATAGGAACCCACCTCTGGTGTGGTCTTGGTGTGGAGAGGAGGGGTACCTGGTCTGAGGGATTTAGCCCCTTTCAAGTTGCCTGAATGATAGGTTGCTGAAGTGAAGGTGCCCTGAGTTGGGTCACCGAGCTGTATCTCAACATGGTTACATGGTTTATCTTGGAAGTCCAGGAAACCTATGTCCCAATTACTTGGCAGGCAAATTGTGGTGTGCAGAGGTGGAGTTCAGACTGAAACAAAAATTGATTATATTGGTATATCAGGAAAACTCACTCCACTCTTCCTAATTTATTTACGGCACAGCCGAGGTGGCGCAGTGGTTAGGGTGCAGTATTGCAGGCCACTTCAGCTGACTGCTATCTGCAGTTCAGCGGTTCTAATCTCACCGGCTCAAGGTTGACTCAGCCTTCCATCCTTCCGAGGTGGGTGAAATGAGGACCCAGACTGTGGGGGCAATATGCTGATTCTGTAAACCGCTTAGAGAGGGCTGAAAGCCCTATGAAGCGGTATATAAGTCTAACTGCTATTGCTATTGCTAATTTGTCAGCCAAGCTATTGTTGGCTATTCATTTAGTAGAACTGCATTCAGAAACAACCGAGTGACAGGTGCCAGGCACAACACAGGGGCTGCCACAGAGGTGGGTTCCTACCAGTTCGCACCAGTTCACCAGTTCAAATTTTTGAAACCCACCACTGACACACACCCACACACACACACAGAGACAGACAGACAGACAGACTCACACAGAGAGAGAAAGAGAAAGAAAGGAAGAAAGATATAAATAAATAATAAAAAGAAAAAAGAAAGAAAAAGTGAGAGAGAGATGAAAGAAAAAAAGAAAAAGGGACAGAGAGACAAAAGGAAGGAAAGAAAGAGAGAGAGAGAGAGAGAGAGAGAGAGAAAGAAAGAAAGAAAGAAAGAAAACACATGGCTGGCAAGCCACTCCCACAAGGTCACATGGCCGGCAAGCCACTCCCACAAAGGAGGCCACACCCACAGAGTAGGTTCAAAAAAATTTTGAAACCCGCCACTGGGCTACTAGGAACACTGAGGATTGTCCCATCCAGACCTCACCTTTTCACTGCATCTGTGACCTCTCATTTAAGCTACGACAGGAAATTGGCAGAATTCTGGTCAGTTTCACCCTAGATCTCCAATACTGTAGGTAGTTGTTTTATGTAAATGAATGGCAGCCAGGAGTGTGCAGCTGCAACCAGCAGTTTCCAGAGGTATTCTGGTGAACAGTAGAAATGCTGCTGACATAGGCAAGACGGTGTCCCACAAGTAATAAAAACAGTAGTGATGGTGGTCATTTACTGACCAGAATAGAAACTGACAACTCTGTTGTTAAGCGGTGCAGTTGTTAAACATGATGATACGCGACCACACTAATTTAGTTGGTCCTGTCAATTCCGGCTGCAGTTGTTAAGTGAATCACCACGGGTCATGAAGTGCAATGTTATATGCCTGTAGCTTGCAGCTTCCTGCTGGTTTCCCCATTGACTTTGTTGGCATCCAGCTGTGAAGGTTTCAGGTGGTGATCACATGACTGTGGGATGCTTTGACTGTTATAAACGTGAGCCCGGTCACCAGGGCCGGATTTAGATGAAAAGAGGCCCTAGGCTATTCTACTTATGAGGCCCTTTCACCTCCCATTTTTAAGTTTGTAAATTACACGAGAGACAATAAAATACATCATTACTGTGATATATATCAATATATATCAATATATATAGCTGGCCTCCCGACGGAGGGCGGCTCTGCTCTGCGGCAAAGGCAGCGAGGCCAGCCGCCTCCCCTGCTGCGCTCAGCTGCCCGGCTCGGCCCCCTCGCCCTCACTTGCCTGGCCGCTGGTGGGCTCCGCGTTGACGGGGCGGCTACTGGGAGCGGCCGCGCCTCTCACCCGACCGCCAGTGCCGGGAACGTGGGTGGGCTCCCCAACTGCTGCGGCGCTGGAACGATCTTAACCAATACATTTTTATGTTTGTTTATTAGTCATATGCGTAGAATTTCTCCTTATTTTCGGTTCAGTGTTTTAGTGTTCACTGTTTTTAGAATAGTGTAATTTTAATTTTGCTAACAATTTGAATGTAGGCCCCTCTTGATCTTGAGGCCCTAGGCTGAAGCCTAGTTAGCCTATAGGAAAACCCGGCACTGCCGGTCACCAAGCGTCTGAATCACAATCACCTGGCCATGAAGATACTGCAATGACTGTGACTTCAATGACTAGTCATAAGTCTCGATTTTCAGCCCTGTCGTAACTTTGGTCACTGAATGAGTGGTTGGTAAGTGAGGACTACCTGTAGAAGACATTCACCTTGCACTGTTGGCAAAACCCAACTCTTTCCCGGTACATTGACCTCCATTAAGAAAGTGTTAAATTCTGTGTTTTAAACTTAGATCTATTGCTCTTTTGAAAGATCACTAAGTGTATATGAAAATGTCCTTCTGGGATCGGCTCCAAGTGGGGAAAAAGACACTGGAGACATGGAGGCTGCTTGGAAAGATGGTTTATTGTTGGACAGGACCATGTGGCTTGAGTCCTGAACAGAAAAGGTGATCACGTGCTTCAATGTTGGTGGAGAAGAAGAGAAGGGCTGAGGGAGGGGTCTTGCTAGGCTTTTTATAACCTGTTTAGTCCTACCTCTCTGTTTCCTGTTCCTGTGTAAGAAATGTATTCTGATTGGTTGTCAGACCCCCATGCAGGGGCAATTCTCTAGGCTGTGTTTTGAATCCAGGTTTGGTTGAGTTATCAGATGCCATGTGGTCAGTTGGGGCCAATATTATCATGCTTTAATCCCATCCCCCTGGAGCTAAAGTGGAGAAGCCTTTATTATGTAAAGTGGACTAGCTTGGCCTTCTTAATGGCCCATTGACAAAGTGGGGATGGGCAGGAAGCTGCAGGCAGCTATTCTGTCTTTTAAAACATGTTTCTTTGTTTCTTTCTTATTCTGCCTTTTCAATATTTCCTAGGATATTTCATTTTTCTGGGAGAGGGCTGGGTGATAACTTCCTACAGTACAAACAGGTCAAATACTGTTCCAGAAGAACACAAGGCTCATGTCCATCTGGAAAGCACATAATGCCTGAAAGGTCTTATCGGATGTCCCACTGGAACTGGGTACCTGATCTCTCCACTAGCCCAAGCCAAATGACCATGAAAGGCAAGGCCCAGTGCCCACAAGGGATAGGCTGTTCCCACAATAACGCCAGGAGCAAAAGGAAAATATTACTTCGAACCAAAACAGTGAAATGGGAATATAAGCTGCCCCTGTGCAGAGGGTTCCACCACAAAACCGCGGTAGACAAAACCGCGGTCGACGAAAGCGCGTATGTGACGTCATCACAGCGCGACGAAAAAGATCGAAAAATGTAAAAATAAAGCGAAAACCTTACCCTAACCCCCCCAAACCTAACCCTAAACCTAACCCTAAACCTAACCCTTAACCTAACCCTAAACCTAACCCTTAACCTAACGAAAAACCTAACGCTAACCCTTAACCTAACGCTAAGCGTAACGCTAACGCTCTAAACCTTACCCTAACCCCCCCAAACCTAACCCTAAACCTAAACCTAACCCTAACCCTAAACCTAACCCTTACCTTTATGTGAATCGGCTTGCTGTAATTTAATTTTTATTTCAATTTTTCGATCTTTTTCATCGCGCTGTGATGACGTCACATACGCGCTTTCGTCGACCGCGCTTTTGTGGAACGCGGTTTTGATGGGTCACGGTGCAGAGGAATTGTAGCAACAGTTAATGAGGTGTTTTTGTGCCATGGAATATGAGTGTTTGCCACAAGACAAATCAGGCAGAAGGGAAACTAAGCAACAGTTTATTATTGTTTATTCTACAAGGGTGGGGTGGGGTTTAACATGATATTAATTTCAGTTGTTTCTAATAGGAGAGGGGCCGAAGTGAATCATCTTAACATGACAATTTGTTCTGTCGGAGGCATCCTGGGTTTGGAGGCATTTCCTTTGCAAACCCCACTCCTATAATATGTCTCATTAGTGGAATTGACCCCATCTGATGGCCTCTAGAAGTGGTGGGATGACAACTGGTAAGAGGACATTAGGTTCGGAATGGCCTAGTAGTTGGAGAGTTATTGCCTCTCTGCTATCCTAATCTTTTCCTAATTGTGGATATGTAGCAGTTAGCAATAGCAGTTAGACTTATATACCGCTTCATAGGGCTTTCAGCCCTCTCTAAGCGGTTTACAGAGTCAGCATATCGCCCCCACAATCTGGGTCCTCATTTCACCCACCTCGGAAGGATGGAAGGCTGAGTCAACCCTGAGCCGGTGAGATTTGAACAGCCGAACTGCAGAACTGCAGTCAGCTGAAGTAGCCTGCAGTGCTGCATTTAACCACTGCGCCACCTCGGCTCTATATTCTATATTCATGTGTGTGACATGAATTGGAGAGTCACTGAGGGATAAGAATTGAGGATTGGATACAGATCAAACCGTGGGAGAATTTAGAAAGAATTTTTTGGACACTGAGAAACGGTGGAACTTGGGAGTAGAGAAGGCTTTGGCTGGCCACAAAATGGCTCCTATTGTTGGCAGGGTACTGTAGCACAAAATACCATTTCATCAGAGCGCAAACTGGGGAAGCTATTTCCTAATCATCTTCTCTAGCTTCACAAAATATAGTTTCCCATCGTGACCCGACAAATGCACGCACGACAAAAGCGCGCCGCCGAAACTGCGGCGAAAAAACCGCAACATCATAAACGCGCCCACAAAAACACGCCCACAAAAATGCGCCCACAAAAGTGCGATTTAAGTTAAGGTAAGGGTTAGGTTCAGGGTTAGGTTCAGAGTTAGGTTTAGGTTCAGGGTTAGGTTTAGAGTTAGGTTTAGGGTTAGGTTTAGGTTAGGTTTAGGGTTAGGTTTAGGGTTAGGGTTAGGTTTAGGGTTAGGTTTAGGGTTAGGTTTAGGTTAGGTTTAGGGTTAGGTTTAGGGTTAGGTTTAGGGTTAGGTTTAGGGTTAGGTTCAGGGTTAGGTTCAGGGTTAGGTTCAGGGTTAGGTTCAGGGTTAGGTTCAGGGTTAGGTCAGGGTTAGGTTCAGGGTTAGGTTTAGGGTTAGGTTTAGGTTAGGTTTAGGGTTAGGTTTAGAGTTAGGTTTAGGGTTAGGTTCAGGGTTAGGTTTAGAGTTAGGTTTAGGGTTAGGTTTAGGGTTAGGGTTATGGTTAGGGTTATGGTTATTAGGTTGTTATTACTTATTTGTTGAAGGCACGCTTTTGCCGACGCGCTGTTGTCAGCCCGATTTCGACCTCACGGTTTTCTCACCGCGGTTTCGTCGGCGCGCTTTTGTCGAGCGCGCATTTGTCGGTGAACCGTTTCCCATACCTGTTGGATTTTGACTTTTTTGACTTTTTCAAGATGTGGCCTGAAAGCGCTCACTCTATTTACTTTCTCACAATGCCTGTGTGAGTCCTGGAGGAATAAAGGCAGTGCTAAGGGGTGTGTGCGCTTTGCTTTGCCCACTTCCCATTGGACTTTTTTTGAATTAGAAGAATGAGGGCAGGGGTTTGTTGACAAAATAAGGTGATTGCTAAGGGAGAATTCATCAGATATAGAAAGAGTTTTTATGCCGTAAGAACCACATAGCCTACTTCTGCCTTACAAAAGGACATGCCTGTGGGCTTGGGGAAAAGGCTCGCCCATTTTAGTCTCCACATGGAATGAGTAAAGAAAGCATCGTTCTGAAGTCCTGTTTGCAAATCTGGGCAAAGGAGAGGGGTTTGGAGAAGAAAAGTGGGAAAGGGGCATTTGGGAGTTCTACCCTGCCATTCATTCTCCAAAGGGCTCCTGTTGTGTCCGTGCCATGGCAACCGCGAGGTGTCAATCAACACCCACGGTTGCCATCATTGGCTGAGATGCGCCGGCGTAGTTGGCGGGAGAAAGGGAAGGTTTTCATTGCTTGCCGGTTTGACAGCTACCATATAAATAACTGTCAAACCGGGGAGGTTCTGTTTTGTTTGCCTAATGATTAAACAAGCTGTTGATTGCAGAGATTGCCTCAGTCATTATTACCTTCACTGAATATACAACATAGCTCCCTTTCCATTATTTTTGCCTCTCATTTCCCACCATCACTCCAGTCCCCTAGGTCGAAATTTTAAAAGTTCCTTGGTCAGTCCTCCTGGAAATTGAACGTATTCAGTTGGTTGCATAATGAGAAGTCAGTGCAGTACGGATCTCGATGGAAGAATATCCCTGCATCACTTTTGAGTTACTGTAAGGTAGATGGCACTGCAGCAGCGTCCCAGGCTGGTGAAAAGAGGGGCTATCAAAACATCCAGGATGCTAGCCCAGAGGGTACGAACTGGAGGCATGGCCATTGTACACAGCTGGATGCAAGGCATCACACACCTGTTGTGGGAAGAAGGAGGAGGGATCATTTTAAAGTTCGAGACAAACCTTTCCTATTCTTCTTTAATTTACACTTCAGTGAGACAATCAGTTGTTTGACTGAATCTATATCCTGCTTTTCTGCAATGTATCAGCTAACAACAATTATAATGAAAATGGAAAAGTAAAAGAGAACACAAAAATAAGGCATATGCCCAGAGGTGGGTTCCTACCAGTTCGCACCAGTTCGGTAGAACCGGTTTCATCAAATCTACCGAACCGGTTAGAAGAGGTTCCACCAGTGGACCCAGAAAGCAGGCCACACCTACAGAAGAGGTTCCAAAATTTTTTGAAACCCACCACTTTCTCTCTCTCTCACACACACACACACACACACAGACTCACATAGAAAGAGAAAGAGAAAGAAAGGAAGAAAGAAAGAAAGAAAGAAAGAAAGAAAGAAAGAAAGAAAGAAAGAAAAAAGTGAGAGAGAGGAAAGAAAAAAAGGAAAAAGGGACAGAGAGACAAAAGGAAGGAGAGAGAGAGAGAGAGAGAGAGAGAGAGAGAGAGAGAGAGAGAAAGAAAACACATGGCCGGCAAGCCACTCCCACCAGGTCACATGGCTGGCAAGCCACCCCCACAAAGGAGGCCACACCCACAGAGTAGGTTCGAAATTTTTTTGAAACCCACCACTGCATATGCCTCCAAACAATGAAAATTCTATTAAAACATCCTTAAAGATTTGTTGGGAATTCAATGAATGAACTCATGCAATTAACATTATGGAGCTTGTTTGATCTAATGCAGGGATGTCAAACTTGCGTCATCACGGTGTCATCACGTGATGTATTGCAAATCCCCTCCTCCCCTTCTTTAAACCGGGCATGGGCATGGCCAGCATGTGGGCTGCAGGTTTGACACCCCTGATCTAGTGGTTCAAGGCACCAAGCTAGCGAAACCATGAGTTCAAGTCCCCCATTAGCTATGAAAGCCAGCTGGGTTACTTCAGGCCAGTCCCTCTCTCTCAGCCAACCCATAGGATTGTTGTAGAGAAAATAGGAGGAGAAAGGAGTATTAGGTATATTCACCACCTTCAGTTATTTATAAAACTAAGGCAGGATTAATAAAAATAAAAAAAAGTCGATAACATGGAAGGAGCTGGCCCTGTCATCCTTTGGCAAGAATGCTCAAGTTTGAGAGTGACAACCGAGAAGGGCAGTGGTGGGATTCAAATAATTTAACAACCGGTTCTCTGCCCTAATGACCAACGAGGTAGGTGGGGCTTGGTGGTCATGTGACTGGGTGGGTGTGGCCAACTCAACATCACTCAGATCGATGGGCGCTTCGCCTTAGCTGTTACAATGGTAATAAGGGTTAACCGGAGAGGCAGTTTCCGTAAGCAGGTCAATAAAGATTAGTCTAGAAACAACACCAGAATGTTTCCTTCCTGCCTTCCTTACAGGATTAGCCCTGTAAAGTGGGAAAAAACAAAAGGATATTTCTTCCAACAATTGGTTCTCTGAACAATTTAGAAAGTTACCAACCGGTTCTCCTGAATAGGTGCAAACTGGTTGAATCCCACCACTGGAGAAGGACCATCTTATCTTCCGACCAAACTCTACTTAGATTAACCAAATAGATCAGTTAAGCCTACTATCTAAATTGTTTTGGACATTTTTTCCCCATTATATAACATTTTAATACTAGTATTTAGTATAGTGCTAAATTTATTTTGTACTTCATACAACCGTAATATTTTTATTTTGGATTGTATCATTTTGATTTTCATATTTGTCCCATTCTAACAAATGCTTATGCTATCATAAAGGTTTTTTTTTATCATTTTCCTTCTAAAATTCCTGCTTTCTTCATACAATGAGGTTTTCTGTCCAGAACAAACAGATATATTTTATCCCACATAATTACTCAATTTATATTATTAAATATAAATTGTTTCAGGATTATGATTCTTTTTGTGACTAACTTTAGTGACAACTTTGGAGTTGCTGCTTTCCCTGAATGATACTCTGAATGTTTGCATTATTCTTATGGCAACTGGACTATAAGAGTTGTAAAGCATTCTGGAAAAATGCAAAGCAGACATCGAGATTAGCCCTCTTGCTGACTCATTTCTTCTTTTGTAATAGCCTAATTCCTCAGAATGCCTTAATTACACAGCAGCAACTCCTTGTCTTCCTTTCAGTGACAAAGTACTTAAGGGAAATGGTGACAAACATTACAAGTTTATACCAAATGCGTTCACAATTCAGTCCAAGATAATGTTGTACATATATTTGTGTGCAAGCCCTTGCCAGCATTGTGTAGCAGTTAAGTTCCTGGAATAGGAGTAGGAAGACCCATGTGCTTTCAACCTTAAACTGGGAGAGTAAAAAACACCCATCAACCAACGTGCACAGGGCCGACATAGTAAATCATGATCCCTAGCTTTCAGTGAAGAGATCTTTATCTTGCTATGGATTCCTGTGGGCTGAAAGCAGAGGTGATATATTCTACCAGTTCAGGCTATAGCAGTTAGAGCTTTCAGCCCTCTCTAAGCGGTTTACAGAGTCAGCATATTGCCCCCACAGTCTGGGTCCTCATTTCACCCACCTCGGAAGGATGGAAGGCTGAGTCAACCCTGAGCCGGTGAGATTAGAACCGCTGAACTGCAGCTAACAGTCAGCTGAAGTGGCCTGCAGTACTGCACCCTAACCACTGCACCACCTTTGCCCGAACCGGTAGCGGAAATCACAGTTGGCTCTGCCCACTGCCCTGGCTCTATGGCATCCGATTTAGGCCCTTTTTTTTTTGCCAAAAGCACATGCATGGAGGTGGCAAATGCGCACTCACATTTGCGAACCAATAGGGAAGGTAAGTGAACACCATCCCTAGCTGAAAGTAATAATTTCCTCTCTCCCTCTTTCCCCCTTCCATAGAATGGGGAAAAGAATGGGACTAGCTTTAAGGCATAATGTAGGCATTTTTAAAGGGTTGGGGATATCTTGGCTTCCTCATTTGCTTCAGCACCCTGAATGGCCCCCTTTCTTTGTCACCACTATATTTACCAACTCTAGTAATCTATCTTTAATTGAACCATAGTTTGTTAACCAGATGTCTAGGTTCATACAATACACTCAGCCATAAACTAGCCAACTGGTTTTTTTCCTAGTATGTGATGTAGTTTTAACTCCTGCTGCTGTTCTCCCATAGTCCCTATTTGCATACCCCCCAGTGGTCCAGTGGCTGCCTTATCTCCCACTCCCTGGCATATTCCTTCTCCCATGTCCTTCTCCTGTCCAATAGAGGGCACTGGAGTCAATAGTTGGGTTCTGCTGTTGCTTTCCATTGGACTTACGTCTACCAAAGAGAGGCATGGGAAGGCCCCTATAATGTTTGCTTATAAGTGAGAAGGTTTGAAGCCCCATACACAATGTACAATGTCCATGTGCTGCAGAGGTGGGTTCCTACCAGTTCGCACCTATTCGGTAGAACCGGTTCGTCAAATCTACCGAACCGGTTAGAAGAGGTTCCACCAGTGGACCCGGAAAGCAGGCCACACCTACAGAAGAGGTTCCAAAAATTTTGAAACCCACCACTGGTCCTTGGATAGGATTATTCTACACTATCATGCTCCTATTTATAAAACTCAGTGCCTCTGTGAAAGGTAAGGATGACTACTGCGTTTGTGGTGCAATCAGAACATTGCGTGTGTTGAAGTTGTTTTAACGCAAACCAAAGATGCCTTTTAAAAAACAAGTTTACATCATATTCTTATGCATGCCGGTGCTGTGTGTGAGGTAATTTAAGGTGGTTCTGACAAGTGTCGTCGGCATCTTCATATCCGGTCACATGGGCGGCAAGCCACTCCCATCCGGTCACATGGGCAGCAAGCCACTCCCACAAAGGAGGCCACACCCACAGAGTAGGTTCGAACAATTTTTGAAACTCACCACTGATGTGCTGTGAAGATTTCTATGGCCAATTGAGTCCTGCAAAGTTTTTATCTGCTCCCCCAATAACTGAAATTACTTTCTTCAGAAAAAAAATTCAAAAGATGTCCTTTCCATTTTGCTGCAGAACCCTCCCATATTATAGGTTCATTCTACAACCTTGTTCCCATACAAAATGTGTTTTCTCTCTTATCAAGATGTAGACTGCAAAAGTCCAGATACCAATGAGTACGGCTTTCTCTGGTGCATCTATTGGCCATCTAGATCTTGCTGTCCAACTCTGGAAGCTCTATTATGTCAGGTCTGCTGGTATGAGGTCTCAGGCGTGGGGAGGATGGGGTCAGAGAAATACAATAATGCAGGGAAAAAAAGAAAAATCGGACTCAGAGGTTCCATGGCATGTAGATCAGCCATCCATAATCTGCTTTTGATGGATTGGGTTAGGGAAAGATGATGTAGATCAGGGGTGTCAAACTCATGTCATCATGGCAGTGTCACATGATGTATCAGGACTTCCCCTTTATTAAACCGGGCATGAGCATGGCCAGCACGTGATGCATCTGGCCCGTGGGTCGGGAGTTTGACACCCCTGATGTAGATAAAGTCCAAAACTTTCCTCTTTGTGATTGCGACGTGTCATTTATGATACACTAAATATTCTCTAAGGTAGCCCGTGATAGAAGGAAGATTGGTGGCACTCAGGAATTGATCTTTCAAGGCCCCTTGAAGAGCCGAGGTGGCGCAGCGGTTAGGGTGCAGTACTGCAGGCCACTTCAGCTGACTGTTATCTGCAGTTCAGCGGTTCTAATCTCACCGGCTCAAGGTTGACTCAGCCTTCCATCCTTCCGAGGTGGGTAAAATGAGGACCCGGATTGTTGTTGGGGGCAATATGCTGACTCTGTAAACCGCTTAGAGAGGGCTGAAAGCCCTAGGAAGCGGTATATAAGTCTAACTGCTATTGCTATTTTTGGCACTGGGCTCACACAGTGCAGATGTGGTTGGCTATTGATGGCTTGCTGGATTGTATAAACAGCTAGTGAGGTTGTTTTATGATTTCCTGTGTTATATGAACCTAGACAAAATAAAAACTCTACAAAAAAATTCATCTTCATTATATCAACATATACAGTTTATGGTTTTTTTAAAAAAAAAATCAGTTTATAAGTAGATTCCTATTACCTTCTTCAGGGATTTATTGTTTTTTTTGTTACCCATTTGAGTTCCCGGCATTGGATTCCTAGAAGTCTCCCATTCAAGTCCTCACCAGATATGTCCCTGCTTATCTTTTTAAAAGATCAGCCCAAATCAGCCAGTTCTGCTGTTTGCCTGTCTGTGTACAAACCAAGGTGACTGGATTAGTTTAGTAAGCCATTGTCAAGGTAATCGTGGACCAGAAAGTTATACAGAGATAATTACCTATAGGGATGCAAGTAACCTAAGAACTACTTATTGCAATGGTTGATAGTTCTCCTACTGATGATTAAGAGGTTCCTTTGTTTTTAAACCAATCAGGAGCACAAGTTGGCTGGGAGTTCTGGTAGGTTCAAGTCAGTGGTGGGATTCAAATAATTTACCAACCAGTTCTCTGCCCTTATGACCAGCTGGGTAGGCGGGGCTTGGTGATCAGGTGATCATGTGGGCATGGCCAAGTCAATGTCACTCAGGTTGATGGGCACTTCGCCTTAGTTGTTACAATGGTAATAAGGGTTAACCGGAGAGGCAGTTTCTGTAAGCAGGGCAATAAAGATGAGGCTAGAAACAACACCAGAATGTTTCCTTCCTGCCTTCCTTACAGGATTAGCCCTGTAAAGTGGGGAAAAACAAAAGGAGATTTCTTCCAACAATTGGTTCTCCGAACTTCTTAGAAAGTTACCAACCGGTTCTCCCGAATAGGTGCGAACTGGCTGAATCCCACCACTGGTTCAAGTGATGTTAGGAGACAAAGCCAAAAGAAGATGCTCACCAGATATGGAGGCAGCCCAGGCAGGCAAAGAGAAAGCCTGAGCATAAAGAGACTGGCACAGCACAGAGCAGGGAGATAATACGGTAGCACCAAAGGCGGGAGCTCTCAAAGGTGATGTCACTCCAGGTCCAAATCCGATCAAAGGTACGGAATGAGGAAGGTTCTGCAAGGATGTCGGAGAATTCCAGCTAACAAGAAGAACGGGGATCTGGTTACTAAGGCTTCCTCACTGGACAGGTTAAATTAGATTAGGCAGAGCAAAGAACCTGGACTCTGGTTATCTCTATGTGTAGACACAGTACTGTCAACCTCTGTTCTGCAGGAGATAACCCATCAAGCAAGAAATACACAGACATTAAGGAATTTTAATGCAAGAATAAGCAGAGCATTTAGGCAGCTAAAGTCCAGCTCTAATTTATTAAAGAGTTCATTATGGTGGCATTTCTTTTACTCTCTTCTTCCTGAACATTAGCAGCCTGGACTGAACTGCTAGTTATGAAGTAAATTACTAATACATTCCATTCCTTTCTCTGTTCATTGTGTCTAACAGGGGTGGGTTTCAACCGGTTCGCGGCGGTCCCCGCGAACCGGTTGGTCGGCGAACCCGGAAGTAAGTAACTTCTGGGAATGGCGAAGGGCCCACCCGCCCGCCCGCGCTCCTTACCCGGTTTTGATGAGTTCTGCGCTTCCACGCATGCGCAGGACGCATACAGCGCCTGCGTGATCCTCCAGGAGCAGCTGGAGCATTGCACAGACGCTAGTACGCATGCGTGCACTGTGCGCGTGCACGAGGACGCCGCCGGCCCCGTTCCAACCGAACCGGTTGGAACGGGGCGAGAAACCCACCCCTGGTGTCTAATATTCCTCCTCCTTTCTGAGGTTTCCCCATAAATGCAGGAGTGTGTGTGTGGGTATGAAGAGAGAGAATGACTGATTACTGATGGACTTTGAGACATATTATAAGGAAATCAATCCGGAAAGACAGAACATTTGGGACTGAAGTAGGGAAACATAAGTAAGGCTGCTTAGTTTCAAAAAGTGGAAGGAGACGGAGTATTATAAGAGGACATAGCTCTCTTGCTGGATGGCATGGCTTTTTACACAGGGGTTCTTACATCTTGGACAGCCAAGATTATTGGTTATTCCTTGGTTCCCCTTCTTACCTTTAGATGTTGGTTGATCCCATGTGGATCTCGGGGATCAGTTTTGGGTGGTATGTCGACAGTGGATTGCAGAAGCATAGTTCCTGGTTCTTGCAAATGAGGATCTTCTGGATCTAATTTATACTCCACCAAGTATTTATCACTGATCATCTTGAGAGTAGCTCAAGGCTTCTCAGTCTATCGGATCCAGGGATCTGTCGAGAACCTCCTAACACATGAATCTGTGACACTCTCCCTTTTTAAAACACTATGTCTTATTCTGAAATTATCCTCCCCGTCTATCGTGTCTCCTCACACTGTCTTCATTGCTATACAGGAATCTGACTCCAGTTCTATTCTCAGCTTCAGCCAACATAGATTGGAAGGAAAGGCCAGTCAAGGAGGGTGGATCTTGGCAATTAGACACACACACACACACCACCTGGTATTTTCAGCTATGGGGCAAGCCACATGTATAGGGACAAGGGTTATAAATATGCCACTGTCCCAGTGATCCTTTGCTGGGAGACGGAAATGGAGGGGAGGAAAGAAGGCCAGCTAAATATACACGAAGCCAGGCTATTCTTACAACTGGGATTAGGATGGGGTTCCATGGACTACAGCAGAAGAATTCCAAGGCAGAATAATTATGCTGTGGTTTCATCAACGTGGGGCGCCATCTAATGGCCACTGAACTCCTCATAGATTTACAGAGTAATGCAGAAGTGAAAAAAGATGTTTTTATGCAGAAACTGCTGAAATCCACATAGTAATAATTAGGAATACAGTAGTTTGCACATTATCTGGATTCATGCACTGCGCAAAGCCTTAGTTTATTAAATAAACTACAATTGGCCAAGTTTAAAGAATGTGCTAAACCACACTTTAGGGCTTAAAGCTAGAATACTTAGGCTTGTACGATATGCTAAGCCAGAGATCCCCAACCTTTTTGGCTTTGCGGCCTGGTCAGGGGGTGGGGAAGAGGGGATGGTTCCGTGCAAGCAATGGGCAAGCACACATGCGTGCAGCTCCATTTGCACGAGCAGCAGGCATGCACGCCCACCACTCACACAAATGGAGTGCATGTGCATCAGAGGTGGGTTCCTACTAGTTCGCACCTATTCGGTAGAACCGGTTCGTCAAATCTACCGAACCGGTTAGAAGAGGATCCACCAGTGGACCCGGAAAGCAGGCCACACCTACAGAAGAGGTTCCAAACTTTTTTGAAACCCACCACTGGTCCTTGGATATGATTATTCTACACTATCATGCTCCTATTTCTAAAACTCCGTGCCTCTGTGAAAGGTAAGGATGACCACTGCGTTTGTGGTGCAATCAGAACATTGTGTGTGTTGAAGTTGTTTTAACGCAAACCAAAGATGCCTTTTAAAAAACAAGTTTACATCATATTCTTATGCACGCCAGTGCTGTGTGTGAGGTAATTTAAGGTGGTTCTGACAAGTGTCGTCGGCATCTTCATATCCGGTCACATGGGCGGCAAGCCACTCCCATCTGGTCACATGGGTGGCAAGCCACTCCCACAAAGAGGCCACACCTCTCTAGGTTCGAACAATTTTTGAAACCCACCACTGATGTGCATGTACTTGTCCACTGTTCACGCAAGTGCGGATGCACAAGCACACTCACCCACTACTTTTACAGCCTGGTTCTGAATGGCTCAAAACCTGATAAAGGGTTGCAGTCCAGGGGTTGGGGACCCCTGTGCTAAGCTACATAAAAATATACTACTATGATGTTCAAACTACATTGTCCTGTACAAGGTAGCTGTGGTCAGTTATGGCTCTTTAGTGTATATTCATGTGTTGGAAGGAAAATCCATCTGGTTCTGTTCCAAGGGAGAAAGCCACTGGAAATAATATGGAGGCTGGAGGCTGATTGGAAAGAAAAATCCATTTATTGATGAACAGAACCACCAGGGATTGTGGTTCTGGATAGCTGACAAAATGAAGTTGAGAGTGGGTGGATTTTTATACCTTCTGGATTCTTATGGGGTCATGTAGGGGTCATGACTGGCTCTATAGGCAAAAGGGGAAATGTGAATCCTAGGTGTTTGATCTAATTTTGTCTTGGGGGAAGGCCTTTTCTGTAGCTGCTCCGGCCCTATGGAACGATCTACCCCCTGAGATCCAGACCCTCCCCACTCTCGCGGCCTTCAAAAAGTCTATTAAGACCTGGCTTTTCCGGCAGGCCTGGGGCTGTTGACCTCTTGAAGGAGGTCCAGCCCCATTACGGTTGAGTGTGTGTTGTGTTTTAACCTGTTTTTGTCTTATTACTTTTTAAACTTTTTAGTACTTCTTAAATTGTCTTTTATGTAAGCTGCCCGGAGTCCTTCGGGATTGGGCAGCATATAAATTTATTAAAGTTAACTTTTGTTTCTTGCTTATCTTAATTTCTGTCTGACCCACTCTTTTTGAACGGATTACCAAATCTGCATTTCTAAAAGCTGGCCTCTTCAGTTTCTGCCTGGACCAGGGATATTGTGTCTGGTTTCTGCCTCCCTTAAGATTTTTTCATTTCTCCTTTAGGGGAAATATTATGCTTTTTTAATATCTCCCCAAATATTTCATTCTTCTGGGGAGTGGGACTTCCCACACATGCAATCTATGTATATATTGCAATAAATGTGAATATACATATATGATTCCACACATCAGCCATTAACTATTTTTCACTCCTCCTACAAATGGGGATTCAGGGAGAGGAGAAATATTTAGACAATAACACTATAAATGTGAAGTAATAGGTATTCAGTTATTCATAACAGCAAGCATTAATACACCTAAACCTTCAGTTTCTAAAATTGATCCATTGTATTTATAACATTTTGGCATTCTCAATATTAGCTTCCCAAAGCCATTGATTGGTTATGAATCTCTTGTCTCCCTTTCTCTTTCGTTCTGTGTATATGTGCACACAAATGTACCCCAGATACTCTCTTTCATTAATAAGCTTTTAAACAGAAACAATTCATCCAGGAGTTTCTATTAGTTTGGAAATTTAACAAAGCATCATTTTATATTGAATAAACCTTTTACTTCTTGTATTTTAAAGACTGATCCTGTGCTTGTTCTTACAATGTGGGCCGGTCACTATTCCTTTAACACAACCTATCTCACACAGAAATTATGCCCTGAGGCTAGCATGGGAGGAATTGGGTATTTAATAGATTCTGCAGAATCCCTCAACTCTTTAAGTGCTACAGGAAAACATTTAAAAAATAATTATTTGGGTTTAAAGGGATCAATAAACCATTCTAAAGGGATCTAAAGATGGGGGGAAAAACATACAGTTCCTCTGCTATAGAGAATCCATTTTGAAAGACCTAGTGCCCATCATTCAGGCACCCTCTGAGCAGATTAGGTTCATCCTGGTGCTTTCCTTGTAGGAAGCCATGTGATTTTTTTTTTTTATTGAACCTGTCCTGTGAGGTTTTTCTTGCATGTTTTCTCCAGAAGGCAGCTGCCCTGCCCTCGGGAGCGGCCACCAACTACAAAACTTTCAGCTGGACATTTCTTACCTTGTTCTCTCTCCCAAATGAGAGGATGGAGGCTGTTTTAAGTACGGAAAATGCCCCATAGTCTACTTGCTGCTATGTTGTGGTTTTAAAGAGAAACAGCTGCAAAAGCCTTGCATTTATGAAACATTGGCTCTACCCGCTTGTTTCCAAGTGCCTCCATGATCTAATTACAATGGAGAACTTCAAAAATCCACCTCTTTATTTAGCCCCTACACCAGAGGTGGGTTCCTGCCAGTTCGCACCAGTTCGGTAGAACCGGTTCGTCAAATCTACCGAACTGGTTAGAAGAGGTTCCACCAGTGGACCCGGAAAGCAGGCCACACCTACAGAAGAGGTTCCAAACTTTTTTGAAACCCACCACTGACACACACACACACACACACACACACACACACACAGACAGACAAACAGACAGACTCACACAGAGAGAGAAAGAGAAAGAAAGGAAGAAAGAAATAAATAAAAAAGAAAAAGTGAAAGAAAAAGTGAGAGAGAGATGAAAGCAAAAAAGGAAAAAGGGACAGAGAGACAAAAGGAAGGAAAGAGAAGGAAAGAGAGAAAGAGAGAAAGAGAGAGAGAGAGAGAGAGAGAGAGAGAGAGAGAGAGAGAGAGAGAGAGAGAGAGAACACATGGCCGGCAAGCCACTCCCACCAGGTCACATGGCCGGCAAGCCACTCCCACAAAGGAGGCCACACCCACAGAATAGGTTCGAAATTTTTTTGAAAGCCACCACTGCCCTACACTTTCCGGCTAACACGAATGATTTCACCTCATGTAATTGATGACTCTGAACCTGTTCTAGTATTTTGGAATCCAAATCATTTTACTTTAGCTTGTGAAGTGTTCAAATTCTATTTCAGATAGCAACACTGAAGCAGAATGCCAGCATGGTGACGTGGAATTAGAATCCAGATTCTAATTCTTCTTTAGCAATGGAAGGAGTCTTAGGTGGCCTTGTGCCAGGCATTCCCTCTTAGCCCTGATCAGTAGCAGGCTTTGTGACCAGCTGATTGTATCTCCCACCCCCCTTGTTTACCATTGTGTGAGTGCAGTGCAAAAATGAATGGAACCCCCCGCCCCACTGCAACTGTATAATAGCAGTGCAAAGAACGATAAACGCAGTGACATTGTAGTTTTTGATCTTACTCACTCACTGGTTAGTATTGAATTATATCAAGAGGCAGATTACATTCCCATGGCATCTGCTAGCTCCAATCAACACTGCCATAGTCCAGTAGGAAAGACAATCCCCATAAGAGCATATTTGGCTTATTATGGGCTGTCTGCCCTCTTCAATGGAGCTCTGAGGTTGGAACAAACACCTTAATTTGTTTCATGGTAGGGCACAGCCTTCATTTTTTTTGCATTTGAAAACCTAAGTGTGATGAGGAACACAGCCAAGAATATACTGGCTGGCTGCACACAGTATACTAAGCAATGATATTCTTTTTTTTTGAAAACTGTGATCTCTTAGTCAAATAACAATAGCCAGGTTGGCATGTAATACTAAACCATAAACCAATGTTTACAACGATTCAAACTTCGTGCTACCTCAAAGCCAAAACATTACAGAGGAAATTTGAGATTGGAAAAGGAAATAATTTCCCTAGTTTAGTACCTGCTCCAGTGCTGCCCCTGTAGCCAGGGCCGGATTTAGATGAAAAGGGGCCCTAGGCTATTCCACTTATGAGGCCCTTTCACCTCCCATTTTTAAGTTTGTAAATTACATGAGAGACAATAAAATACATCATTACTGTGATATATATCAATATATATCAATATATATAGCTGGCCTCCCAACGGAGGGCGGCTCTGCTCTGCGGCAAAGGCAGTGAGGCCAGCCGCCTCCCCTGCTGCGCTCAGCTGCCCGGCTCGGCCCCCTCGCCCTCACCTGCCTGGCCGCTGGTGGGCTCCGCGTCGACGGGGCGGCTACTGGGAGCGGCCGCGCCTCTCGCCCGACCGTCGGTGCCGGGAACGTGGGCAGGCTCCCCAACTGCCGTGACGCTGGAACGATCTTAACCAATACATTTTTATGTTTGTTTATTAGTCATATGCGTAGAATTTCTCCTTATTTTCGGTTCAGTGTTTTAGTGTTCACTGTTTTTAGAATAGTGTAATTTTAATTTTGCTAACAATTTGAATGTAGGCCCCTCTGGATCTTGAGGCCCTAGGCTGAAGCCTAGTTAGCCTATAGGAAAATCCGGCCCTGCCTGTAGCAGATTATCAAGGAATTCAATCTTTGGCAGACAGCACCCCCCCCCCCCCAATCCATTCAGAAGCTATGTCTTGCTGCAGTCCTTTCTGACACAGGTTCCCTTCACTTAGCATTGCTGGGCAGAAATGTGTGCTGCTGAACTGAGGCGCAGCCTTAGGCTATCTGCTGGTTGTTGAGGGTCAACCGTTCTGCAGGAGTGCCCTTCACCCCTGCCTTTCTGTCGGCAAGCTGCTGCCTCAGGAAAGAGTGTCTCGGCCCAGGGAGAAGCTGCCTGTGAGAATGGAGTCTTCATACAGGGAGCTGACTTTCCGGTGGGCCCATCTGGGGCAGAAGATTCGGCGCAGTTCGCTTGAGATGCTGTTGCTGAATGTGGCATAGACCCAGGGGTTTGTGCAGCTGTTGAGGCTAGCAACGAGCATCAGGAGGGTGAAAGCTGGACCTGGAAATAAATAATAGGGATGATGAACTACCGGGGGTTATCAACAGATGCTAAGCTCATTAAAACTTATCTTAGCAACTTATTCAGTAAAGGCAGACCCACCATCACTGAGGAACTAAAAACTGTGCTTGGGATAAAAAGAAGAACTTCACATGAGAGTTTGCTCTAGTTGAAACTGGCCACTCAACCCAGCCCTTCCTTAACTTCAGCTCTTTCCATATGGAAATGTGTTGTGGCCCAGCAGGTGCCGTTGGAGCTGCCACCAGACTCCAACAGTGAGGGGCCCTCTGAGTCGGCTCTGGAGGATGTGGAGGACCCTGGTCAGGGTTCCGACTCTGAGCAGGGCACAGAGAGGCTGGTTGGCCACCAGGAGGCACCTGAGCCTTGGACCAATGGGGAGGAGACAAGGGAGAGCGAGCCGGAGGCCAGTAGTGAGTTGTTCCTGGATGCACGCCATTGAAGAGCCACTAGGTGCAGGAACAATTACGCAATTACAGGAGGTGATAGCACTTAGCTGATGGTCATTAGGCTCCTCTCCAGACTATAAAAAGCTACTTGTGCACAAAGCTACTTCTACTCTTTGCAGAAGTCAACACAGGATTGAATGTCGGAGGACATTACTGTGAGCTTGGCAGGCTGGATTGCTGCCAAGCCTTATCTGTGTTTATTGCTATCCGAGTTTATCTGAGTTGCTGCCAAGGACCTTATCTGTTTGTTATGCTTGGCTTTCAGCCACCAAGGTCTTGGTGTCTTGCTATTAAAGTACGTTCCAGTTAAGCTTGTCTCGGCATTCGTTACTGGATGGAAGAGGGGGTCAGAACAGAAATGTAATGTGAATTGATATAAAGCAATATATAAATGATAGAATAGAATATATAAATTATAACAATATAGTCAAAACACACCGTAAAAGGCATGATTCACTGCATTTATTTGTTGCATGGATTGATTGATTGATTATGTGCTTAGTTCCACATTCTGCGGAATTAATTCAGATAGTTTTGCATGATTATTTAATTGTATTGGACTGTAGACTAAGAAGACAACAGGATCAGGGAAGTGGCAAGCAAATTATGAAGGGAGAGCTGGACAATTGGATCGAACATCTCTAGGAGGTAGTCAAAACAGGAAACAAAGTGTCAGAGGAACCACAAAAATATCAGGGGTGAAAGTAATATCATAGACAGACACACAGACAGACATTAGCCTCAACATTCCAGCAGAATATGTTTGAGAGTTGGTGGGGTGTTGTAGTTAAAGTATTGGATTAGACTGGATGCCTCTAGATCAGCCTTCCTCTCTCTCTCTCTCATTAGGTTGTTACTACTGTAGTAATAAAATGAGGGAAACATCAAAGTAATGGATGAATTACTCTAGGAAGGGAAGGGAAGGGAGGAAGGAATGTCCTGTTCATAAAAAACTGCCATGAGAATTAGCAGAAAGAGAAGGACCCTCTCTTTTCCTAAACTGTTTAATTGGATAAAAGGGTTCCACCACAAAACCGCGCTCGACTAAAGCGCGCTCGACGAAACCGCGTACCTGACGTCATCACAGCGCGACGAAAAAAGCACGCTGTGAGCGGTAAAGCTAAAATTAACGCGTAAACCTAAACCTAACCCCCCGAAACCTAACCCTAAACCTAACCCTTAACCTAACGCTAAACCTAACGCTAACCCTTAACCTAACCCTAAACCTAACCCTAAACCTAACCCTTACCTTAACGTGAATCGGCTTGCTTTAAAAGCGCTTTTTAAAGCGCCCTTTTTTCTCCGTGGTCGTATTTGTCGCGCTGCTGATGACGTCAGGTGCGTGCTTTAATCGGGCGCGCTTTAGTGGACCGCGGTTTTGTCATGCCACGGGATAAAAGAGCCTTCCTTAAGCCAGTATCCCGCAAATGAGTTGGACAATATTTCATCATTCCTCCTGATCAACAGGGCAAAAGCCACCAGGTTGGGGGAATCTGGGTTACAATCTGGTTAAAGTGCTGTTACTGAATGCTGTGTCGCACCTACCTTCAGTGGGTGGTTGAGGATCCCAAACAGCCCACAGTTGTACGAGGAAGAAGGGGGCCCAGCAGAAAATATAGGTGAGCACGATAACCAGTGTCATCTTAAGAGTCTTTGCTACAGCGCCAGATATAGGAGAGGCTCCTTGTTGGCTCCCCTTACGAGCCAGGGCTGCTTCTGGCCCCAAACGCAGGCTGTGATAGACCTCGCAGAAGATCATGCCTTGGCAGGTGGCAATGAAGAAGGTGGGAAGGAGGAAGACCATCAGAAACACCCAGGTGATGTAGGCCCGGGCTCCCCAGGGTTCCGCAAAGGCTGCCCAGCACTCATGGGCTCCACTAGGCAGTTCCGTTTTGGAGAAGATGAAAAACTGTGGGAGGCTCAGAAGGAAGGATGCTGCCCAGGCCAATAGCACAGGTCGATGCCGTGAGGTTGTTCCCCTCCGAAAAGCCAGCATGGGCCGGCAAATGGCACGGTAGCGATCATAGGTCATGGCCACGATAACGTAGGACGAGGCGAACATTCCGACCACCTGCAAATAAGTGACGGCACGGCATAAGATGTCTGGGCCTTGGAAGCGATCGGTGATGTCCCAAATGAGCTGAGGGAGGACTTGGAAGAGGGCCACCGTCATATCGGCCAGGCAGAGGTGTTGGATGAATCGATGCATTGGGCTGGCCCGCCGACCCTGGCGGAAGAGAGCTCCAAGCACCAGGGCATTGCTCAGAGTGGCCAGCAGGAAGATGGAAGCCAAAATGGCAATTTCAGCCTGAGCCAAAGCATCATCACGGTCATCGGATGGAGGGGGGTACGAAGCGTTGGGAGTGGGCTCCAGGAACACAGAGGAAGCGTTTGGCATTTGATCCTGTGAAAGGCACAAGGGGGGAAAAAAAAAGATCAGATCAGGAGCCGAGGTGGCATAGTGGTTAGAGTGCAGCACTGCAGGCTACTTCAGCTGATTGCTAGCTGTGGTTCAGCGGTTCAAATCTCACCGGCTCAAGGCTGACTCAGCCTTCCATCCTTCTGAGATGGGTGAAATGAGGACCCAGACTGTGGGGGGCGATATGCTGACTCTGTAAACCGCTTAGGAGAGGGCTGAAAGCCCTATGAAGCAGTATATAAGTCTAACTGCTATTGCTATTGCTATTGCTATAGATCAGTATATCCCCATTTTACCAACTTTCTCCAATTCCACAGGAAAAATACGTCATAAAATCAGGTATGGCTGACTTAATGATAGCCTTGCTTAGTGACAGAAGTTCTTTTTTTTTTTTTAATTTTTTTAAAATTTATTTTATTATCAATTTCATATATACATTCACAATTATATGATCTCATAACTGTTATTAATAATATGTATTTATAACAATTTTTCCCTACTGTTGACAATATACTTGAAGATTGCTTTTTTATCATCCCATCCCATAGATCCATCTTATCTTACAACGGTCCTACTTCTTCTTCCCTCCCTCCCTCTTTCCTTCCCTCGTTTCTTCTCTCCTACTCCCCTTCCTTCCCTCCCTCCTTCCCCTTCCCTCCTTCTCTCCTTCCCTCCTTCCTTCCCTCCTTCCTTCCTTCCCTCCTTTCTTTTCTCCTTCTCTCCTTCCTTTCCCCCTTCCTTTCCTCCTTCCTTCCCCCCTTCCTTCTCTCCTACATTCCCTCCTTCCAGAAGTGACAGAAGTTCTGGTCCTAATTTATAATTGCAAGTTGAGAACTACCTATGCTATTTAATCTGTTTCAATCTGTTTTTTTCTCTATTTTTAATTCTTTATTTTTTAAAAAAAATGTATTTCTGTAAGCCGCCCGGAGTCCTTCGGGATTGGGCGGCCTATAAATTTATTAAATACTTAAATACTTATCCCCTGCTTTTAAAAGTATGTGTATGGTAATGTAATACAGAAAGGACTGTACATAGGAGAACCTTTATTTTTACAGTTATGGTAACTTATTGGGGGCATCTCGACAGTAGGGCGTCTGGCCACCCCCTGGGCATCTTTTCAGATTAACTGAAACCACAATTATTTAATTGCCTTTAAAAAAAAATAGATTTTCAGATTTTGGGCCAACATCTGTAATTAATTATATTTTGGTGCCGGTATACTGATTTCAGTCCTTCATAGCAAAGGTTTGGCAATTTGGTTTATATTAGCCATTTGCATCGCTATAATAAATAGGTAAATGCAACAGATAAAATTGTTGGGGTGGGGTGGGGAGGAGGAATTCGGATTTTTTCAAGCCATGGAGCCTGTTAATGAGGAAAAAAATTCTCAGAACCCCCGACGAAGAGGCAAGGCTAGAGTGACAGAGAATTGGCAGTTTTCAAGTGAACCTCTTCTTTTTCTTCCTGCCTTTAGTCTCTCAAAAAACCTCATCACTTTTTTACAGAACTGTAGCATTATACACAACGCTGTTTGAAAAACTCTGAATGAAGCCGTTTCCTTGAAGTCTCACTGCTCTTCTTTCAAAGCATCTTATCTCAAAGATGGCAGAAGGCAGCTAGGAACCTTCTACGGTGTTTGGTACATTTCTAACATTTGGATCTTTTAACAACAGTAACAGAACGATCTCTCCACCCATCCTGAATAAATCTACCAAAATGAAAAAAAAATGGCATGGGGCAGAGCTGGATAAATCGGAGTGTATGTTGTATTAGCAATAGCAATAGCAATAGCAGTTAGACTTATATACTGCTTCATAGGGCTTTCAGCCCTCTCTAAGCGGTTTACAGAGTCAGCATATCGCCCCCACAGTCTGCGTCCTCCTTTCACTCACCTCGGAAGGATGGAAGGCTGAGTCAACCTTGAGCCGGAGATTTGAACCGCCAAACTGCAACTAGCAGTCAGCTGAAGTAGCCTGCACCCTAACCACTGCGCCACCTCGGCTCGGTATTGAAAACCTATGAACTCCATTCAGTTTTGATCCACAATAATTTTTGGCTGCTTTGTGAAGATTGAAAAAGAGCAGAAGGAAACTCAGAATAACAGGACAACAGAGTTGGAAGGTACCTTGGAGGTTTTCTAATCCAGCACCCAACTCAAGGAGAAAACACGATACCTGCTGTGATGGTGAACTTATGGCACCCGTGCTGGAAGTAGCAAGCAAAGGCATTTCTCTGGGCATGCGAACGGTCGACAGTTTTGGCACTCTGCTAGCTGGTCTTCACATGTGCAGGAGCCCCGGAAACCAGAAGAGGAGATGCCTGGTGCGCAAGCGAACACCCGGTACAGAGGTGGGTTCCTACAGGTTCGGACTGGTTCGGCCGAACTGGTAGCACCTTGGCAACCTGGGTGGCTGGAACTGGCAGCGACCCAGGCTTGCCACGCCCCCAAACTGGTTCTCTTGGCAGCACCATAGACGCCACCGTTTTTGCCTTCTGCACAAGCGCAGAGCAATTTTCGTTGCACTGTGCATGCGCTCACAGCACGCATCAAGCATATGCACGCGGCCCATGCCTGAGCGAACCGGCAGTAGCGGCAGCCAAAACCTACCCCTGGTCAGAAAGATAATCTTCTGTTTTCCCGCGCATTCATGCGGACCGACCACCTGGTCTTCCAGTTTCTGGCGAGCATGCGCGCGAGAAGATTAGCTGGCTGGTGCGCATGCCAGAAACTGGAAGATCATCTTCCCTTTTGCGCACACTTGGTGCCGAAAAGGTTTGCCAGCACTGCACCATACCATTTCAGACAAATGGTTGTCCAATCTCTTCTTAAAAACTTCCAGTTTTGTACCATCCACGAATTCTAAGTCTGATTAGCTGATTAGCTGTTCTAGCCGCCACTTAATGCTAATTTAAGTCAGCATTTGAGGAAGGGTACAGGAAGGGAACAGACAGGCGGAGGGCAACATTTAAAGTCCAGGTTTAAGCCTGCTGCCTCGATATGAGGTTTTCCATACTCAAACCCTTACCTTGTCATTCAATTGGAGCATCAGCTGGCAAGTGGCTTCAACCAATAATCCTTATTCTGCCCAGCTGGCAGTTTGCTTGCAGATCGCACTCGGGGCAGAAGAGAGGAACTGGCCTGCTCAGAGAGGCGAGGAAGAAATCTGAAGCAAGCCAGGAATTTTCTCCTGGATCTTTGTGAAGAGGTTGCTTCACCTTCTTCTTAATGAGATGCAGTGAAATGTAGAGCTTTCAGTAACCAAAATCAAGGAGGAGGGACCCCGGAAAAAAGGGGGTGGGAGTAAGAGGGCACTGTCTTTTCCCCACCCTCGGGCAACTCTGTTGGTAGAAGTTAATTTGTTGACTTGACTGGATGCCAAAGATGCTGGCTTTGCTCAGACTTTCCCAAGAGTGAATGAAAACTTTCAGGAAAGAGGAGGAGGAGGAGCAAAAGTTCAGGGTGGGTATTAACAGTTCTCCCCCCCCACCCTCCACTGCATCCCCCAATTCTGGATCTTGCAGTTTTCAAATCAAGAATGTGTTAACCTGCAGTATCATGATTTATATATATTACACTCCAGCTCTTGAAATCAAGGTATTCTCTGTTCAATCGCTTAACGGCAGTGAGACTGTTGGTGGCGCAGTACTGGAAGAAGGAAGATTTGCCTACTATTCAAGAATGGACATTAAAAGTCACAAACCTAGCAGAGATGGCTAAAATATCAGCATATCTCAAGGACCACTCAAATGAGAGATACAAACTGGAGTGGAGAAGATGGATTGACTATACTCAAAATAAATACGGGGCTAAGAAATTCCAGGTAGTTTATGACTGAAGAAACAAGGAATAATATAATCTGCTTAGAGTTAGCCTAGCAAAGAGGAGTTAAAGCTCAAATGAAAGATGATACTAACTATCTTTAAGTTTATTTTAGAACATCTTTGTTAAAGATTTATACCCTGTATTGGTTCTGGGAAGTCGGGCGGGGGGGAGGTTGGGGGGTGAGATTTGGGTGTGGAGGATGGGGGGAGGGAGGTAAACATTTGTAAAAGTTTTTTTTTCCAAAAAATTTCAATTAAAAAAAAAAGCTATTCTCTGTTCCAGGTGCTTCAATTGGCAGTCTCCACTCCTTCCCATAGCAAGATCGGCACAATTTATTAACAACCACAATTTGCATCGGCACGGATTAGGTAATCGCTTCTGATGGATTGTTTGCCTAGCGTAGAGAATTTCATAGGTAGGACACACACCCCTCCCCCTGTCATCTTCAGTATCTCCCATGCTACTATAAAAATATAGAAGCAAAAGAATCAAAAATCAAATCAGCAAGGCATGGTTGGTCTAGTTAGGGCTCCAAACACTTGAATTATTAAAGCATTTCTTTCTTTCCTGATATAGTTATATATTATCAGACGAGGCAACATGGGACAGACAGAACTTAATATTTAGCAATAGCAATAGCAATAGCAGTTAGACTTATATACCGCTTCATAGGGCTTTCAGCCCTCTCTAAGTGGTTTACAGAGTCAGCATATCACCCCCAACAATCTGGGTCCTCATTTCACCCACCTCGGAAGGATGGAAGGCTGAGTCAACCCTGAGCCGGTGAGATTTGAACAGCCGAACTGCTGAACTGCAGTCAGCTGAAGTAGCCTGCAGTGCTGCATTTAACCACTGCGTCACCTCGGCTCTCTAATAATATTTCTCACTGGCCTAAAATCTCACCTCCAGTGCAGATTCCTATAATCATGTTGATTTGCTTTTTCAGGGGGAAATACAAAGCGATGTGATTTCATTGCTAGTTTAGGATTTTATTTGTGAAGGGGAACCTCAAATCCTGAAATACAACACATCAAACTCCTTCGGTCCAGCCCAAAAGCAAGGTTATGCTAGAGTATACCGGTAGGTGGTCCTTGACTTACAACAGTTGGTTCAGTGACCACTGAAAGTTGTAATGGCAATGAAAAAAATGACTTATGATTTTTTCTTTTTTATTAGCAGATTTTTTAAAATTATTTTTTCCCTTCTACAACACCTTACAGTCATTACATCAACATTGTAATGTCATCATACCTGGACATGTATATAATATTTTGCTTCTATATTTACACACTTTATACACAGTTCTATATATATTTATATATATTGTTTTTTGGCTTAATTAATTTTATTCTTGTTTTGTAGCCATTTGTACCAATTGTTCCAAATTTCATAATATTCCGACTCTTCTTTATCTTTTAATTTCAGTGTTAATTTGTCCATCTCTGCACAGTCCAAAGTTTTTCTTTATCACTAATTCGTCCGAGGGGGGTATTATTTTGTTTCCAGCATTGGGCGAATGCTATTCTAGCTGTAGTTAGCAGATGGGTTAATATGTACTTAATTTTCTTTGTATATTTCCCTTTGATTATTCCCAGTAGAAAGATTTCGGGTTTGTATTTTATCTGTTCTCCTGTAATTTCTTGCACCCATTTCCAAATTTTTGTCCAATATTTTTGTGTTTCCGGGCAGGTCCACCATATGTGATAATAAGTCCCTTGTACTCTTTTACACTTCCAGCAGGTCGGCTTCATGTTTGGGTACATTTTAGCCAATCTTGTTGGTGATAAATGCCAACGATAAAACATTTTGTACATATTTTCTTTAAGTGCTGATGATCGTGTTAGTTTATAATTTGTGTTCCAAATTATTTCCCAATCCACTAGATCTAGGTTGTAACCAAAGGTTTTGGCCCACGCTATCATGCAGCCTTTCACTTTTTCTTCTTCTAATGTTACTTCTAATAAATATTTGTAAATTTTCATTATGAATTTATTTTCTGGGCCAATTAAAATTTTATCTATTTGTTGTAATTCTGTGTATATTCCATATTCCTTTACTTCTTTTTTGTATCTCAATTGTAGTTGGAGATATGGCCACCAATCTATATTTATATTTTGCTCCTCTAATTCTGGATTTGTTTTAAAATTCCCTTGGCTGTCTAAAATTTCACTATATCTAACCATTTTTGATAGATCTAGTCAGTGGTGGGTTTCAAAAATTGTTGGAACCTACTCAACTGTGGCCTCCTTTGTGGGAGTGGCTTGCCACCCATGTGACTGAATGGGAGTGGCTTGCCACCCATGTGACCGGATATGAAATTATGAATTAGTACTTAGGTTGGTCCAAGTAGCTATTCAGAAACTCTGGCATTGAAGCATGCAAGTCTTAAAGCTGTCAAGTTAGAAGACCCTTGCCAGTGGTGGGTTTCAAAAATCTTTGGAGCCTCTTCTGTAGGTGTGGCCTGCTTTCCGGGTCCACTGGTGGAACCTCTTCTAACCGGTTCGGTAGATTTGACGAAGCGGTTCTACCGAATAGGTGCGAACTGGTAGGAACCCACCTCTGGATCTAGTGTATTGGGATGTGTCATGGCTTCCATAGTGGAAAGCCATGTCGGTATTTTCATGCAATGTTTTTCCTCTAATTTTATTCCAGACCTGTATCATATGACTTTTTCACATGACTGTTGCAGCACCCCCCCGGTCATGTGACCAATATTTGGATACTTGGGCTCATATTTATGACGGTTGCTGTTTCCTGGGGTCACGTTATCCCCTTCTGCAAACCTCTGTCAAACAAAGTCAATGGGGAAGCCAGATTCACTTAACAAATGTGTTGCTAATTGAACATCCGCAGTGATTCACTTAACAACTGTGGCATGAAAGGTTGACCAATGTCTCAAAACCAGAAATTTTGGCCTCAGTTGTGTTCATAAGTTGAGGACTACTTACATAATTGCGTATTTAAAAATAATCACAAAACGATCATAAGAAACTCCCTTCGCTCCTTCTTAAAACTACCCATAACTGGCAGGTGCAGGAAACTATGTTGTATGCAATCAGAATTAATATATTGTAACATAACATAGTGAAAGACTGTTAAAAACACACCTCTGCTGAACAATCAACTGACAAATACAGAAACCAATTACCCTGGCATGAGTGACAAAACAAAGAAACTATTTGCCCACACTTCCTCAAATCCACAAATAAGCTGCCCAAACACTATTTACACAACAAAAAAAAGAAAGTTTACAGATACAAAGAAGGACAATTAGGGCTAACCTTTTGGCAGAACCATACAACAGAATGAACACGTACACATCCACACACTGCACAACACTCTACACAAAAGACCTGTCCCCTGTAAAACGACCCCTTTGTACCCCACCTTTTCTGCAGCTTCCTCCAGAAGTGAATCAGTTTTGCTTTTGAGACTAAATGGATCACCTCCTTTTTACAGCAGAGTGCCTTGGGTCTTACTTGCAGGACCCGGCTTCGATTGGGCCTGAAATCCTTTTAACATTTGGACTGGACCGAGGAAGGAGTGGGGCTTAAGTAAGCCATTTGTCAGCATTCCAAGTATCATGTAGAATTAAATCAGAGTCCAAGGCAAAACGATCCTTCTTTTTTTTTTAAAATGTGAAAATCATACACATGTATGTATGTACACTTCTTTTATTTATTTAAAATATTTATATAGCTGCCCGTCTTCTAAACAACAAACAAGCCATTTGTCAGCGTTCCAAGTATCATGTAGAATTAAATCAGAGTCCAAGGCAAAACGATCCTTGAAGTTCCAATTTAATAAATCAGACATCTTAGCACATCTGTGTTAATCCCAATTCTGGAAATTACATCAGAATCCCACCCAGTTAAAAATTCATGATCTTGTCCCCACACCCACAATCCATCACATGGTCCAGTCTTCTTCTTCCACGCTGGCATTCACACCCAGCTGCTTCCGGTCAGGTGTAAAAGCGCGGAGACAAAAGATGACCTTGGTCTTCTAGAAAAGAATGATAATAACACATTCCACAATCCTGTCTATTCCCCCCTCCCATCAACTATACTAAAGAAGCAGCATAATGAAATAAGAGAAAGTGTGGCAGGCCAAATTTCTAAAAGGAATATAACTGCAGGCCTGACACCATTATTATCTTAACATTAGTTTGCCTTGTACAACATTGCAAAGAACTTTGAACCCTCAAAACTCTATATAGACCAGCCTTGCCCAGTCTGATACTGTCATATCAATCGGAGGGTATTCTAAAATTAGCAGCCCCAACTTATCTGAACCAGACAGTGCTTTTATTGCTATTTAATCATGTTGGCAATTCACTTGATGAGAAACTCTGTTTGGAAGCTGAAAGGCTAAGACTTCTAATAAGAGGATCTTTCTAACAATGACCTTCTACAGCGGAATAGATTCTAGAACTGAAGGCCCTCCGGCTATTCTCAGAATAGCAATAGCAGTAGACTTATATACCGCTTCATAGGGCTTTCAGCCCTCTCTAAGCGGTTTACAGAGAGTCAGCATATTGCCCCCAACAGTCTGGGTCCTCATTTTACCCACCTCGGAAGGATGGAAGGCTGAGTCAACCCTGAGCCGGTGAGATTTGAACCGCTGAACTGCTGATCTAGCAGTAGCCTGCAGTGCTGCATTTAACCACTGCGCCACCTTGGCTCTTATGAATGTCTCTCCATTAATTAAAAACTGACCGGGATTGCTTGGATCTTGAGTCCAACAATAGATAAGAGACGCAGAGATTCGGTATGCCATAGACATAATGGAAAAGTTTGTTTTCTCAGATCAAAAATGGAAGATGAGCTACTTGAAATGCAATCTGCCCAATATAATCTTTATCTGCACCGTGCTGCTATTTTGTTAGCATATGATACCATCAAAGGAATAGTGGGTTTTTTTTTTTAAAAAAAAGAAATCTAGACATGGGTTTTATTGCATTGTATGAACTAACTAAAGTTTATTTTCCAAGATACTTATTCTATGTGTATTCTATCATTTGACACTGATAGGGGAAATATATATTTTTTTAATTAGATCAAGATCCCTGCAGACCTCAAGACTGGACTACTGCAATGCGCTCTACATGGGGCAGCCCTTGAAGAGTATTCGGAGACTTCAACTCGTCCAGAATGCAGCCGCGCGAGCGATTGTGGGTGCACCTCGGTACACCCACGTTACACCTATCCTCCGCGAGCTGCACTGGTTACCGATCAGTCTCCGGATACGCTTCAAGGTGCTAGTCGTAACTTATAAAGCCCTTCATGGTATCGGACCTGGGTACTTGAGAGACCGCCTGCTGCCAATTACCTCCCACAGACCCGTTAGATCACACAGGGTTGGCCTCCTCCGGGTTCCATCTACTAGCCAATGCCATCTGGCTACTACCCGGGGGAGGGCCTTCTCTGTGGCAGCTCCGGCCCTTTGGAACGAACTCCCCGCAGAGATTCGGACCCTCACCTCTCTCCAGGCCTTCTGAAAAGCCGTCAAAACCTGGCTTTGCTGGCAGGCCTGGGGTTGATGAGTTCCCTCCCCTCTCGACTTGTATGGTTGTGTGACTCTTGCTTATTTTAATTATCTGTATTTCGTTTTTCCCCATTTTTGAATTGTTCGCTGCCCTGAATCCTTCCCGGAGAAGGGCGGCATACAAATAATAAAATTCAATTCAATTCAATTCAATAAATCTTATATAGCTGCTAGAAAGTCTACAGAGGAGGTTTCTCTGATTATTTCACTCTGCTCTAGAGTGGTATTCACCCACACAAGCACTAGGTAACATGGGCAAGAGGCTCTGCCAGAAAGAAAAAAGGTATTTTTATTCACATCTGATGTTTCTATCAATTTTTTCCTGGAAGAATTCCCATCAAAGTAGGCAGAACACGTGTTTTCATATCTCCACATCTTTGGTGGGTGAAATGTCATTACTGAACGTAAAAGACACAGGAACTTAGCCAAGATAGTTGAAATGTCTCTTGAACTTCCATCGCCTGCTGGTCGTGCCCCAGGTTCTCTGCAGGTTCACCCCGAGTTCTTGATTGCAACTGGGTAGATGCTGGGGGAGAAGTGAAATAGGCAGCCAGCCAGGCAGTATGTATGTTCCTTCTTTATCTGAAGAACATAAATGCTGCAAATAATAGTTCTGGCCAACTGGCAGAAGGAGCCCATTCAGGAAATTGGACAGCTAGCCAACCAGTTCCAACTCTTCAGCTCTTAACCCCTAATATGCCAAAGTTCCTTCTGCCTCATCTAATTTACATGAATTCATAGGGACCCAAGAGGTTTGTTTTCCCCCAATTTTCAGACGTTTATTTGACTTGTTTTTCTATACGTGAGATAGCAGGAATTTCAAAGTATGGTCAAAGCTAAATGGGCTTAATTAACATGCTTTTTTAAACAAAGAGAAAAAAAAATACAGATTTTCCAAATCCAAGTTTTTAGTTTTGCCCAGGTTTTTTTTGGGGGTTCAAAAGTTTTATTTCTTTTAAAACAAACATTTCATCATTCCTCAATCAGTAAGACATCGAAGTACAATTTTTTGTGTGTCAAAATAGTTCTAGTTTACCACCAAATTCTTGTCTAGCCTAATATATACCCCTCCCTCCCCCCTCCCCCCCAACCCCCCTCCTCCTCCCCCCCCCCGACTTCCCAGAACCCGTACACGGTATGGATTTTTAACAAACACAGTCTAAAATCTATTGAGAAAAAAGAAATAAAGAAATTAATGACATTCTACATTGACCTTAGCTTCTTCTTGCTGAGCTAACTTTAAACAATTTAAATCATTTCTGATCTTAAGCATAGGCTAACTGGAATTTCTTTGTCCCGTATTTATTTTGTATATAGTCAATCCATTTTTTCCAGTCTCGTTTATATCTCTCATTTGAGTGATCTTTAAGATATGCCAATATTTTAGCCATCTCGGCTAAGTTTGTAACTTTCAATGTCCATTCTTAAGTTGTAGGCAAGTCTTCCTTCTTCCAGTATTGCACCACCAACAGTCTTGCTGCCGTTATTAGGTGCAGAATCAAGTTAGTCTCTACCACTGTAAAGTCAGTACATATACCTAGTAAAAATAACTGAGGAATAAACTTTATCCTTCTTTTAAAGATATTTTGCATAATCCACCATATTTTTATCCAGAATGCCTTAACCTTTTGGCAGGTCCATCATATATGATAATATGTAGCATCGAGAGAACCACACCTCCAACATTTAGGCTGTTATAGATCTATTTCAAGCTATTTAGCTCTCATCAGCTAGCCATAACCTTACTGGGAATCGAGCCTGTGTTGTATTGCCTCTAAGGCAGATGTGTTAACCATTGAGCCACAGAGCTCGACTAGTTTTGCCCAGTTTTAACATCTGACCTCTACCTGCTAGTTGTATCAAAAGGTTGCCTACTCATTTGGTAAGTGCAGCAAATAGAATCAATTCCCTGCCATTCTTCTTTTTCCAGAAAGCACCAAATGATATTGCAAAAAAAAGAAGAAGAAGAAAAAAAACAAGGAACAAGGAAATCAGCTTCTCCAGATACCATCCTGGTTTAATCTAGTTTTGCCTCCCCAAAAGCTGAATGGATTTAATTGTTGCTTTCAATGGGGGAGGGGTTAACAAGTAGTCTGGAGTTTGTTTAATAGTTGGCCTATTCTGGAATAAATGTAATTGATTCTTATTTATAGCATCATAGATCCTTTGGTAATGGTGTTGTTCCCCACTAGGGGGAGCCAGATGCTTCAGACCATTGTTTGACAACTTTAAGAGTGTGACCTTCAACTCCCAGAATGCCCCAGCCAGTTCTCTAGAGAATGTTGGGAATTGAAATCCACATATTTTAAAATTGCTTTAAATGCCGTTTGCCTTTATATGCTTGCATCTCTCTATGTCAGTCCCAATAGTGCTTTTCAAGAGGCAACTGGTCTTTGTTTTTTCTTTAAAGACATTTTGATTCTCACCCAAGAAGCTTCTTCAGCTCTGACTGGATAGTGGAGAATGGAAGGATTTATATTCCTTGCAGACAGCTGGTTATTTGCATTCTTTTGGAGAGTCGTTGAGGCCACCTGGAAGTTTGTCTGTGTCCTCAGGGTCACCTGAGTAGAGCAAACAGGTGTGGAGCCTGCTTGGATAACTGAGAATCTCCACAGCCTCTCTACATGTCAGAGATTGCAGCTGATGGGTAAAGTACTGTGTTTTGCAATTCTGACAATCTGAGGTTCAATTCCATTTCTAACTCATATTCTAGCTGAAAAATATAATATGGAAGATATCTCCTTCGCTATCTATAAGGAGAGGAAGGCAACAACTGCCAAACAGACCTCTTAAGTCTTTCCTTATCTATATCTAATGGGCGGGGGGGGGGGGAATCCTAAGAAACGTTTTCTTTCTCCTTTGTCCTGATGAGGTTGCCTTCATTTCATCTCCATTCCATACCTGAGGTAGCTTTTAATCTTTAGTTGTTCTAATAGGTTCCACCACAAATGGGCGCACAACAAAAGCGCGCCTGACTAAAGCGCAGTGACTAAAGCGCGGTGACAAAACTGCGTGACGAATGAGCGACGAATTAGCCCTAAAGCATGCCGACAAAAGCGCGCCGACAGAAGCGCGCTGTAACGTAACCCTAAACCTACCCCTAAACCTACCCCTAAACCTACCCCTAAACCTACCCCTAAACCTAACCCTAAACCTAACCCTAAACCTAACCCTAAACCTAACCGTAAAGCTTACCTTAAATTAAATCGCGCTTCTGTCGGCGCACTGTTGTCGGCGCGCTGTTGTCGGCACGCTTTTGACATCGCGGTTTTAGTGCCGCGGTGTTGTTGGCGCGCTTATGACGTTAGCGCTTTTGTCGGGTCACGGTTCTAATATATTGCTTTAAGGTAAGGTGACCAGACGTCCCGATTTTGGCGGGACAGTCACGATTTATAACAATTTGTCCCATGTCCCGGGGCGTTTTTTAAAAGTCCCGATTTTCTGGCTTCATGTTGAAAGCCCAGTGGATTTGCTTAAGAAATCCTAACCGGGGCACGACAAAAGACACTCTGTCTAAATCCTCTCTCTGTCTCAGTACTTTCATTGAAGATAAAATGTTAAAGCAAGAAAACGGACCCCCACACACACCCATTTTACTTACTTTTATAAGAAAAGATGACCCAGTACCAGTGGTGGGTTTCAAAAATTGTTCGAACCTACTCTGTGGGTGTGGCCTCCTTTAAAGTCTTGGCAGTTAAAGTTTTCCTTTCTGTATATCTCTTTGTGCAGGCCATTCATTGGACCAAGGTGGTCAGTGGGTGACTTCAACACACAAAAGGACAGCCATCTTCCTTTTCTATTATTTTGTGTCCTGGTTTCATCCTAACGCAGTGCATGCAATGAAGGAGTTCATTTCTGTGTCTCTTATTTGTGCAGGCCATTCATTGAAGTCAGTGATATTGAAGACTGGCAAGGACAGTCATCTTCCTTCTATAAGTAGCTCTTTTATTGTTTTGTGTACTTATTTTAATCTTATTTAAGTAGTAAGTACACAAAATAATGAATTTCGTTTTTTATATCTTCTTTTTGTAGATCATCCATTGGGGCAAAGAATTCAGTGACGTTGTCTTGGCCACTCCCACCTGGTCACATGACTGCCAAGCCACTCTTATCCGGTCACATGACTGCTAAGCAATTCCCACCCGGTCACATGGCTGGCAAGCCACTCCCACCTGGTCACATGGCTGGCAAGCCACTCCCACAAAGCACGCCACACCTACAGAAGAGGTTCCAAAAATTTTTGAAACCCACCACTGCTCCCATCCCACGTTAAGGGGAATGATTGGAGGCATTTTACCACTGACTGCTGATGTTTGCAGGTAGGAAAACAAGTCAAGGGGATTCCACTAATCCCTGACTTTAATATGCCTTGCACATTGTAAATAAGGACAGCCCATTTGCCTTCAGAGGATTGCCAGTGGAGGCAGCAAATTATATAGCAGATCTGAGACTCTATTGTATTTATAAGAGTACTTTGAAGGCCAACAGGAAAGATACAAACATCTTACTATTATGGTTATCTACAAGAGATTTTTCCTCTTTTTTTTAAAAATATATTTTTTAATTTCCATTTTCACAACATACAATCACATGTATACTATACATAGCCAGTATCATATAGTAATAAATAATGGTCACATCAGTTCCTCTTGTTATCAACACCCCCCCCCCAAAAAAATAAAAACCCATTATTAGCTCTTCTGCTCTCCATACACCTCCCTCTTCTACCTCTCTCCTACTTCCTATCTTCCCTCCGTCATCCCTTCCCACTCTACTTCCCCTTCCCCTCTCCCTCTCCTCTCCCTACATTCTACTCCTCCCTATCCTCATCATCCTCTCCCCTTCCCCTCTCTCCTATCCCTCTCTTCCCATCTTTCTCTCTACATTCCACTCCTCCTCTTCTTCCCCCCCTCACCCTCTCCCTTCCCTCTCTTCCCATCTCCCCTCTGTTTCCCATTCTTCCTCTCATTGGTGTATTTCTGCTTCTGAGCAAACTCCAATCTATGTTGATAGTATTTATACTTCCATAACAATATACTTAACATATCCTAGTTTTAAAGAAAAAATAAGAAAAAACAGTATACATGTGCAATCATATTATTTTAAAGTCTAACACCCCTCGTCAAACCTCCCTCCCTCCTACCCTCCCCCCCAACCCCCCCCCCCAGCCTTCCCTCTTACAGCATATGGATTTTTCCTCTTTACAGTATATGGAATCCATCTCGCTTTGCATATTCACTGGCACTTGTGGGTAGATTACAGTAGACAGGTTTTGGATGGGATATGAGAGCATCCTTTTTTTTCATAGGATCCTCATTGTAAGCACAGTTTGGACTTCTGCAAAGTAGCCTTTCACATTCTTGCTGGTTAATGATAACAGCCTCCTCTTTTCCCACCTGAATTAGCTTCCAGATTATCTGCTTACGGAAGAAAACAGTGCAAGAAAAAAGATCAGGAAAATTGGGGTAGCGGCGAGACAAATTGTAAGCAGAATAACATTGAAAAGGCACCTTGCCTTTCCCTGCAAACATAACCACCTCTGACATGATTGCATAATAGGAGAAACATGTTGGGACCAAGGCATGTGCCTCCCACCTTGCAGTTTTACCTTTGGTTGCAATACAGAAATGTAGATAGCAGTTTTCTAGAAGTTAAGAGACAAGATCTGTAGATTCCAGGAGTCCGCCTAGGTCATGGAGGCCTGGCCACCGACTATTGTCAGCTTCACCGATCATCTGGAATCTCCATTAAAACTGTTTCCTCATTTTTTAGCCCTTTTAATCTTTCGGTGATCTCACTTGCTGCATGCTGGTTGCTCATTTGTCATATTATCCACAAACTGTAAGACTTTTCGTGATATAAAGCATTTAGCAAGAGAGAGATTATAATTAGAACTACACACTCCAAATCATCAATGATGATGAAAGAGGTGGGCATTCCAGCTTGGGGGGGGGGGGGAGAATTTGATTGGCCGTAGTTGATTCTTGTTCATGGAGAATTGGTCTCCATGCATTCTCCTCATTATGGCTCCAGGGAAGGGGGCTCCAGTCAGATTCCATTGGCTTAATACAGATGTTTTGTGATCAGTTTTCCTGACTCTGTTGTAGCCCTTCCCCCATCCTTATGCTTGGATTTGGGTATACTTTTAAGCAGTGGTGGGTTTCAAAAATTGTTCGAACCTACTCTGTGGGTGTGGCCTCCTTTGTGGGAGTGGCTTGCCAGCCATGTGACCGGATGGGAGTGGCTTGCCGCCCATGTGACCGGATATGAAGATGCCAACGACACTTGTCAGAACCACCTTAAATTACCTCCCACACAGCACTGGCCTGCATAAGAATAGGATGTAAACTTGTTTTTTAAAAGGCATCTTTGGTTTGCGTTAAAACAACTTCAACACACGCAATGTTCTGATTGCACCACAAACGCAGTAGTCATCCTTCCCTTTCACAGAGGCACTGAGTTTTATAAATAGGAGCATGATAGTGTAGAATCATCATATCCAAGGACCAGTGGTGGGTTTCAAAAATTTTTGGAACCTCTTCTGTAGGTGTGGCCTGCTTTCCGGGTCCACTGGTGGAACCTCTTCTAACCGGTTGGGTAGATTTGACGAACCGGTTCTACCGAATAGGTGCGAACTGGTAGGAACCCACCTCTGCTTTTAAGCCACTCAATGATCTTATTGTAGATGAGAGCTTGGAAGTGGGTTGATTGATTCCCCTTGAGTTAGTAAATAGAAAAGGATGTTTCCCAAGTTGTTTGTTTTAATAAGATAACTGAGGCAGCGTGGTGCCAGACTCAGAAGACACCGAGCACTTTACGCCATAAAATATATATATATAAAAATAAGAGCCTAAAAAGCAATAAAAGCACAAAGCTGCCATAAAACAAGCATAATAGTGATGGTTCACTCGCCCAAGGCCCTCTGGAACGATCATGTCTGGAAAAATAGCAGTGAAAATTATCAATCTAATATCTAGAGCAGTGTTTCTCAACCTTGGCAACTTGAAGATGTCCGGACTTCAACTCCCAGAATTCCCCAGCCAGCGAATGCTGGGAGTTGAAGTCCGGACATCTTCAAGTTGCCAAGGTTGAGAAACACTGCTCTAGAGGGCACGTTCTGTAACCGAAGAACAGTGGCTATAAACCCAAGGCCCCTTCCTTTACATGGAGGACCATTGAAAGATATTGGTGGCAGTTCTGCAGTGGGCAAACTGAGTGGGCTGCCTCTGTGCAAAGAAGGTATCTGCAAGCATCTCCCTTGGGCCAAGCTACCCCATAATCCCACTGAGGCATCCAAATATAAGGAAGATGGGAGAAAGCTGCAAAACAGTCCTACAAGTAACTTCAGCTCCTTAAAATTGTGTTTTCACACATATATTAATAGACAGGAAGCTTTCAATATTTGGCCCATGCTGGTTGGGAGTGCTGGAAATTGCAGTTTAATGCACCTATCTTGTACCAGGCTGGGCAAAAACTGGTATAAATTTTTCTTTGGGGTCTATTATGGACAGTGGTGGGTTTCAAAAAATTTTCGAACCTACTCTGTGGGTGTGGCCTCCTTTGTGGGAGTGGCTTGCCGGCCATGTGACCTGGTGGGAGTGGCTTGCTGGCCATGTGTTCTTTCTTTCTTTCTTTCTTTCTTTCTTTCTTTCTTTCTTTCTTTCTTTCTTTCTTTCTTTCTCTCTCTCCTCTCTCCTCTCTCTTTCCTTCCTTTTGTCTCTCTGCTCCCTTTTTCCTTTTTTTCTTTCATCTCTCTCTCACTTTTTCTTTCTTTTTTTCTTTTTTTCTTTCTTCCTTTCTTTCTCTTTCTCTCTCTGTGTGAGTCTCTCTGTGTGTATGTGTCAGTGGTGGGTTTCAAAAATTTTTGGAACCTCTTCTGTAGGTGTGGCCTGCTTTTGGGGGCCACTGGTGGAACCTCTTCTAACCGGTTTGGTAGATTTGACAAACCGGTTCTACCGAACTGGTGCGAACTGGCAGGAACCCACCTCTGATTATGGACATAGGATGCATTTACCAGGGAAAGCATATTGGATGAGGGATGTTATGGCTGAAGAGTTGTCTAGATACAAAGTGGCCCCTTAATTATGAGGAACTATTGTGACCAGTGGTGGGATTCAGCCAGTTCGCACCTATTCGGGAGAACCGGTTGATAACTTTCTAAGCAGTTCGGAGAACCGGTTTTTGGAAGAAATCTTTTGTTTTTTTTTCCCACTTTACAGGGCTAATCCTGTAAGGAAGGCAGGAAGGAAACATACTGGTGTTGTTTCCAGCCTAATCTTTATTGCTCTGCTTACAGAAACTGCCTCTCCAGTTAACCCTTATTACCATTGTAACAATGAAGGCGAAGTGCCCATCGACCTGAGTGACATTGACTTGGCCACGCCCACATGATCACATGACCATCGAGCCCCACCTATCCAGCTGGTCATTAGGGCAGAGAACTGGTTGGTAAATTATTTGAATCCCACCACTGATTGTGACGCTCTCTAGAAAATAAAGCACAGTGAGCTTAGGAAGGTGGACATGGGGGGTTTATGGAGTAGCATTGGCAGCTGCCTCCATCGTCCTGACAAACTTACCCCTTTTTCTCCTTATTAGGCTGATTGCTATCAGAAATTCCAGAGGGGAGGAGTAAATACTTCCTACCGTAGTTGTGCCCACAAGCTGTCTCTCCTGATTTACTAGCCAGATCTTCTGGCTCGCTTTCTGGTACAGTGGATAGAGAATTCCTCTAAGCTCATGCTGCTGAGTTTTGCGTAGCACTCTTAACTGCCTATCAGTTCTCGCAGGAGGGGACCAGACCCATTGCAGTGATAATTGTGTCCAGCAATTTTTAAGAGGGAAACCCACAGGAGTGGCAGCAGAGGACAGGGTCCAGGATCTATGGGGAGTGCTTGTCCAAACTAGCCAAGAGGTGTTAGGCTGTCCCTGCCCACATGGGTTATCTGGCTGCACCTCTGGAAAAAAAAGGTTGGCAAAAGAACATCGCATTTAGATGTCTTAAAATTGCCATGGGGCTTCTGCCAGTTGCAGCAGGGAAACACTAGCCTCCAAGCAGACCATCTAAGGACAATGTAAGACTGATTCACTCCTGAACGGAGGGTGAGATTGAGACAACATCACGAGGGCCACAGCTGAATAAGGAGGTTGCTAGGATGTGTTTCCACTGTGTTTGGAGGTATGAGGAGAAAGGCATTTCCTCAGTATTCTTAAAGCGTCCTATTCTTGAATCAATAGAGGCTGCCTCCATTGACCCAACAAAATGACCTCATTTCTTCTTCTTAGGCAATTAAAAATGGCCATTTAGGAAACACTTGAATGAAGGAGGCTTCGTTCCTGCCACGTGCATGTAATGTTGGCGTCTGCCTGCCTGAAGAGAAGCTGGTCCAGAGAATCTGGCCTTTTCCATTATGTTGAGTCAAAGTGCTTCTTATTAGAACCAGCAGAGAATTATTGGCTTGAAATGCATGGTTCCTCCCCCTCAAATATCCATCCAGTCTCTACTTCTAGTTACTGCCAATGACCTGATTTCCCTCCAAGGGCAATGGATAATGAAGCTAATAATTTATAATACTTGATGTTGCCCACGGATGAATACATGGGAAAAGGCTGCTTTAGAACACCGTTTTAAAGTTAGTTTTTACTCTTATAATGGCTATTTGGTGTGGCCTTATCCATTCTTGGCATTCCAGAATTTCTTGGAGATTTCTTCAGCCAAGTGTTTGCACAATATGACCAGAATAGCTCCTAGAATTTCTTCCCAAAGGTGGAAAACTTTGGGATAAATACGGTAGCTGAAAAGTCAGCTTGAAGGAAAAAAAGTTTGGGGAAAGCTGCTGTAATTTAATAGCACAGATATTGCTAAGCATCCAAAAGAGCTGATAGTTTTGCGGTTTTGTTTTGGCTCTGAATTATATCTCGGGGAGATTTTTGTTGTTGTGTTCTGAAAGGTACCGGCAGAGGCCTGTTGGTATAAGCTAATTAACAATGTCTGCTGTGGGCTAATTTCCTGCTTAATTTTCTCCAAAAGCAGCAGATATAGCTAGGCAAACATCTGCTTAACAATGCGGTATTGATTTCCTCTCCCTTATCTTTTTCTCTCCAATTTTCTTCCCTCTTGTTTGCGTTGAGCACCATCATCTGACAAAGAATTCCTTAATATTGGAAAGCCTGCAGCCACAGTCTGACATGATATGTGGTACTGTATGTACAATAAATTCTGCACTACCTTTTCAGAGATGAAAAGAAGCCGAGCTTTTGCTGTTGTAGCATCTGTAGAGTCTTCTCATTCCCTACACATCTCTTTATGTCCTGCAAAGGTTTTTCTCTGCCTGTTGTCCATTAAAACTACTAAGAACCAGCCCTACCATTTGGCAGCATGAGGAAAGTCTCAGGCAGGAGACAGACAGTTCCAGGAATTGCTCTATTTTGGAGAGCAAAATAATCATCTAAAATTAGTTTCCTGTTGTCAGTTGCTGTAGAGAATCTGTTCCATCATCTATGTCAAAGTACTGTACTTTTTCTACACGATAAGAGAGTGTGTGGGTGAGTGGGGAGGTTTAATGATGAACAATTCCAAATAGAGAAATAGACCAGCCTTCTATTTAGGAATGTCCCTCTCAGTAAATAGATAGTAGTAAACTATGTGGCGCCAAGGTGGCGCAGTGGTTAGGGTGCAGTACTTCAAGCCACTTCAGCTGACTGTTATCTGCAGTTCAGTGGTTCTAATCTCACCGGCTCAGGGTTGACTCAGCCTTCCATCCTTCCGAGGTGGGTAAAATGAGGACCCAGACTGTGGGGGCGATATGCTGACTCTGTAAACCGCTTAGAGAGGGCTGAAAGCCCTATGAAGCGGTATATAAGTCTAACTGCTATTGCTATTGCTATTGCTATGTGAACCAACACTCTGAGCATGGACTTATTTTCGGGGCAAATCAAATATATTGGTCATATCCAATAGTTCTTAAAATAGAACTATTGTTCTATTTTAAGATTCTTATTATGTTTCTGCTATGGAATATGCCACAAATAACAAATCATATACTGTGTTTTCCCAAAAATACAGCCTACCCCGAAAACAAGCCCTAGGCTGATTTTCATTCCTGCACCTAATATAAGCTCTACCCCTTCCAATAAGCCCTAGTTAAGCCCTGCCCACTGCCCGGTTGTATTAGGTGGGGCAAGGTGCAAGTGTAAACATAAAGCAAGGGTGGGGGGTGGAGCTGCTGATTGAGATTAGCTTCTGAGGTAACTAATGTCCTTCTTTTCAACATCTTCCTCCTCATCACTTTCATATTATTGGTTCACTAACGCTGATTTATTTTCACTTAGGAAACCAGGCATGAAGCACTGAATTTCGGCCGTTGACTTTTCGGCCAGTTCCGATGCTCTCGCCTCATCTACAGCTCCCTGTAGTGTTAGATCTTGTTTTGCTAATAATCTGCGTTGAAGTCGCAGGTCTCACACCCCACATACAAGTTGCTCTAACAGAGCTTCCTCCAGATCACTAAATTCACATCGAATAGCAAAGGCATGGAGAGAAGCCATGTACTGACTTGCCTCTCCCTCCTTCTGTGTGCATTTTCTAAATGCGTCTTTTCTCGCAATTTTCGAAGGTGCTGGTGAGTAATGATTTTTAAGTTTGGCTAACAGGGTGTCCCAGGACAAATCATAGAACAGGGGTGGGGGCTGCGAGCACCTTAGCCATGACAAACATTTCGGGTTCAGACAAATTTAAAAAGAACCCTCTCTTTCGATCGCTCGACACCTCAGCAAAATCGTTAGCGATTAGAAAACACTGAAATCTTTCAAGGAAAGCCTCCCATGATTCTTTTTCTGTATTGAACACGGCAAAAAAGGAAACTGCGGCCATTATTACAGCTGATAGCACTATTTTCCACAACTCTGAGGTGAAATTTTCTGTCTTCCTTTTGGGATTCTAAAATCCCATCCTCGTCGCCACTTTTGTAGTGTTCTGTAGCGTTTTCTAATGCACAAGATAACTGAGGCGATAAGTGCAATCCAACTCAACTTTATTCAACAACATCAACTAGAACAGAACAGAGCAGAGCCCATTTGACAGCTATTTATACGATAGCTGTCAAACGGGCAACCAATCAACAACTGCACTTTCTCCCGCCACAGCTTACTGTCTCTCGACCAATCAGAGGCTGCCAGTAGCCATCTATCTCCTCGTGGTCTTAACTGCGGGGATTCAACACAACACGCCATGCAGCCTCCTGCCATAAGTGGCAACACCAGCATGTTGATCCAGGTGGCGTCTGGACATGAGTGGTCACAAGCAGCCACAGTATTGTGAGTCCGTATGAAAGACGAGGCAGGAGGCAGTCTGTGGTGAGAACAACTTTTTTTATTGTAGAACGACAAAACTATGTACAAGTAGCGATTCAGCACCTTCCCTGCTTGACAGCTATTTATACGGAGCTGTCAAGCAGGGAAAACCAATAGGCGCGCCCCTAGCGGCCCGCGCTTAGCCAAGCCGCATCCTAGCCAATCAGGATGTGGCTTGGCTTGTTACTAGCTGCTAGGTCATAAGTCGAGGACTTTTCAATACTCAACACACAGAAGAAGTCAGGCAGAAGCGCAATAAGTGTCGGGGTGTGGGAGGCCTGGCTGTGGTAGTCCTAAGGTAAGGGAATAAGACATCCCCCCAAAATAAGACCTGGTGCTTATTTTGGGTCTGAACAGAAAATAAGACCAGGTCTTATTTTGGGGGGAATACGATATAAATGAAAAATCTACAATACAATGTCTAGTAGTATGCACTATAGGTACTCCTCAATTTATAACCACAATTGAGCCCAAAACTTATGTTGCTAAGTGAAGCATTTGTAAAGTGAGTTTTCCCAATTTTACAACCTTTCTTGCCACAGTTGTTGTTGTGGTGAATTATATTTTATTTTGCATAGTTCCCCTAAAGTCATCTCCATTACACAGCTAGAGCGGGTCACCAGGGTCAAATTTACTGAATTCTGTTCTGGTAAATGACTATTGGGTGAATTGCCATGGCAGATGTTGCAGCCATTTTGTGAAGAGGTAACTGCCCCATGGCAGCCATTTTGTGCCACAAATGCTTAATGATTACAATGTCTAAGATGGCCTCTTCACCCTATTATTTGCCTATATGTACCCTATTTTTTGGTTGCGGGTTATTGCAGTGATTTTGACCTGACCTCAATCTTATCAGTCACAAAATAGACCATACAGCTTTTGATAGACTATGGCTGTTTTTAAAGTCACCCCTTGACTGATGTTATCCCTGAAACAGCATAAAAGGCACATGGTTTCTGCCTTACTCCTAGGTATATTTTGGTTTGATGGAGCTGGAAATGAATGAGGTATTCTGTACTGTATTCTACAATACTAGTTACACTTATGATCATTTCTTGCTAATCCCTTTTGCAACATTGCAGCTAAATATGCCAATCTGATTGTATGGAGTCAGAGATGGATTACTAATATTTTTACTACCGGTTTGGGCGCAGTCCCGTGCACATGACGCTTCTGCACATGTGCAGAAGTGTCCGGGCAGGTGGGCGGAGCCTCCTGCCACTGCTACTACCGGTTTGGCCAATCCGAGCCGAACCTGGCAGCAATCCACCTCTGTATGGAGTCCTTTGGTGAAGCACCTCCCAATTCTGGTGGGCCTAGTTCATAGATTGGTTTGTTGTCAATAGTAAGTCAAGTCTGAGAAGTTGTTTATAGTGTTGGCCTGTGGATTCTTTCAATCATGGAAGAAGCATCTTTTTCTATGAACTGCTTCATTTAGATAGAATTGTGATGTTTTGTAATGGTAATGTTTTCTTCTTGTGACATTAGTTATTGCACAAGGCTCAAAAGTATCTAGAGTTGTTACAAGCCTGGGTGAACTGATCTGTGATCTCCTCTGCTGGTTTGCGGACCTTCAAACTAAGCTATTTGGCTGGTGCCTCTTAAAATAGGCTTGTAAAAGGGTTCACCGACAAATGCGTGCCCGACAAATGCGTGCCGACAAAACCGCCGCGACAAAACGGCGATGTCTAAAGTGCACCCACTAAAGCGCGTCGACAAATGCGCCCTGACAAAAGCGCGCCATCGAAAACAACGCGAAAACAACGGTAACAACGTTAACAACCCTAACCCTAACCCTAACCCTAACCCTAACCCTAACCCTAACCCTAACCCTAACCCTAACCCTAACCCTAACCCTAACCCTAACCTAAAAACCCTAATCGCGCGTTTGTGGGCGCGGTTTTGTCGGTGTGCTTTAGTGGGCGCGCTTTACACGTCGCCATTTTGTCATGGCGGTTTTGTCGGCGCCCATTTGTCGGGCGCACTTTTGTCGGGTCACGTAAAAGTCCAACTGTTCCCTGATGGCCTATCCTGCTAGTGCAGAAAATATGTTCTGATTGTCTTATCTTATATATTTATGTAGCTGCCCACACATTAACTTCTGGCAGCATCTAACATTAAACATCCTCTGTTAAAAATTCACAATTTAACCCTCCCCTCTTGTTATTCTGTAATCTATAAAATATTCCTGGATAATATACATTTTGGATTTTGTATATAGTGTATGTGTGTTTCAGGTAGAAACAGCTGATAGAAAGCCCGGAGGAGCTGACCTTGTGCTGTATTGTGTATTTCCACTAGAAGGCAGCATTCGTCAGCAGAAAAAGGAAGGGTCTGCTGTGTTGCAGAATTCCCAGCCCAGGGTGGGGAGTGGGGGGCATTGCCTCCCTTCTACCTACCCCCTCCTACCTCATTGACGCTGTTCTCTGCATCTCTTGTCCAGCTGCCATTTCTCTCCCCATGGCCTTGTAAATCACAGCAGTCCAGTTGTCTACCAAGTATAAAATAATTCAATCTATAAGCACCCAGGAGCAAGAGGCAAGGAACCAGAAAGATCATACAAGAGTGGGGAGGGGAAAGGGAGCCATGGATGAGACAAGCAAGATTTCAGCTCATGTCTAGGGAATTGAGAGAGAGAGAGGCAGAGAAAAGGGTGGGCTGGGAAAGAAGGCATTGTACCTGGGGTTGTGGTTGGGTGTTATCAAAAAGAGAAATGTATGTTGCGGAGATATCCATAGCTGAAGTAGAACCACAAATTTAAAAAAAAATTGCGGTAACATGGCTACCTATCTTGAAATACAGACCCTGCGTGGGTAGCTAACAATGAAAAGCAGAATAAAAACAATAATTAAAATTTTTAAAAAACATAAAGCAGCAGCCGAGAACACTAAGCATTTCCCAATCAATACAACCAAAAGTGTGGGGATGGGAAAATTGCATCAGTATTAATTATAGAAAAGCTCTTCTACTCTATCTATGCTCTATTTTTTCTTAGAACATCATCAGTCATTAGTGTGATATCAAAGAGTAGAGCTGGCCCACTCGATGGACAGGATGTGTACCTTCTCTGTTGCTGCTCCGGCCCTTTGGAACAATCTACCCCCTGAGATCCGGACCCTCCCTACTCTTCTGGCCTTCCGTAAGTCTGTTAAGACCTGGCTGTTCCGGCAGGCCTGGGGCTGCTGATCTTGATTGAACTTCAGCCCCTTTTAAAAACTGAGTGTATGTTGTGTTTTTCTGTTTTTAAGTCACTCTGTCTTATGTTTTAATCTTTTTAAAATATTTTTAAACTGCTTTTATGTGAGCCGCCCGGAGTCCTTCGGGATTGGGCGGCATACAAATCTATTAAAAGTTGAAAGTTGAAATTATCCCTTCTGTAGAAAAGCTGGTTACCAGAGCTCATTATTCCCAAAAGTTAGGATTCACAAGTGACTCCTTCAGATGTTAAGTGAAGACACATGTCTACATTCAGGAGAAGCCCTTGGAGAGATGCTCATTTCCCCCTTGCCATCAATAGCAATAGCAGTTAGACTTATATACCGCTTCATAGGGCTTTCAGCCCTCTCTAAGCGGTTTACAGAGTCAGCATATTGCCCCCAACAACAATCCGGGTCCTCATTTTACCCACCTCGGAAGGATGGAAGGCTGAGTCAACCCTGAGCCGGTGAGATTTGAACAGCCGAACTGCAGAACTGCAGTCAGCTGAAGTAGCCTGCAGTGCTGCATTTAACCACTGCGCCACCTCGGCTCAAACCAAGTGAGGAACAAGAGTAGCCAAACTCTGATTCCCCCGAATGGCAGGTGGCATGAACTAATCAGGCAGTGTGAAGAGCTGGCATAAGGGCCACTCAACCATGCTTTGATTTTGGGTTTGCCCAAGTCCATATGTTGCTTCTTTTGGGGGGGGGAAAAACAACCCATGGGGGCAGGGAGAGTTCACAGCATCTTATGTTTCTTTTCTCATTGCCCCTCACTGGAAAGGGTTAGTTAGATTTATTTTTGAATATATTTACATTGATTTGTATTTAAAAAACAAACAAACATTGGCTGCACTTCTTACAATTTACACAAGATGGGTTCATGCTTCAAATATGTTGTAGAATGCAGACTGGCATGCAATTTAAGTATTTCCTATTAAAGAAAGAATAGAGGGAGGGTAAAGTTGTAAAGTCCCACCCTTGACGAATTTCCCGTCCTCTTCTTAAAAAGTCCAAGGTGACAATGAAAAGCAGAAATGAGTGGAAGAAAGAGATCAATCAGCCGTCAGTAAAAAGATGTTCAGTGAAAGGATTAATTTTTCCTCTGTACTTCTCAAATCAATTCGCTGGCTGGGGAATTCTGGGAGTTGAAGTCCAGACATCTTCAAGTAGCCAAGGTTGAGAAACACTGATCTAGATACAGACGTACATAGACATTAAGTAGAGGGCACGGCATTATTATCCTTGAATGGACTTTGTAGTGTTTCCATGATCGTGATGAGGGTTGCCTGCTCCTCTTTCAAGTTGATTCACAGCTAGAGCCAGGGGGCAGAGGAAATCTGCAGGACTTTTCTGAGCAATTGGACCTGTCAGATTGGATTAGCTGCTTGCGCTGCCCGGCTCGGGCACCCACCAGGCAAGCAGAGAGTGGCCCAGCTGGGTAGAGTCTCTCTCTGTCAGCTGAAAACAGCTTGTCCAAGAAATACAGCTGACATGTCATATACACCAGGCCAAGCTGGGGGAATGATGATAGGACCACTCTTCTATAGGTGCTGCTACTGAGGTTCAGGGTGAGTAGGGTACATTAAGCCACCTAACTTGCATGTGCTCCCTTAGGTGAGATGCATGTTCAACTATTTATTTCTGCCCCTGAAGAGTGTCCGAAGACTACAGTTGGTCCAGAATGCAGCCGCGCAAGCGATAATGGGTGTACCTAGATACACCCATGTCACACCTATCCTCCGCGAGCTGCACTGGCTCCCCATTGGTCTCCGGACCCGCTTCAAGGTGCTAGTCGTTACTTTTAAAGCCCTACATGGTATTGGACCTGGCTACCTGAGAGACCGCCTCCTGCCATTTACCTCCCAACGACCAATAAGATCGCACAGGTTGGGCCTCCTGCGGGTGCCGTCGACCGGACAATGCTGGCTGGCGGTCCCCTGAGGGAGGGCCTTCTCTGTAGCTGCACTGGCCCTGTGGAACGATCTACCCGCAGAGATCCGGACCCTTACCACTCTCCTGGCCTTCCGTAAAGCGACTAAGACCTGGCTGTTCCGGCAGGCCTGGGGCTGTTGATTATATCCAGCCCCTCTTGACTGTATGATGATGTATCATTTTAAATATTGTATCTTTTTAAATTTTTAAATGTTTTATTTTGCTGTGAGCCGCCCAGAGTCCCAATGGGAGTGGGCGGCATACAAATTTTATTAAAGTTACAAAGTTACAAAGTTATTTTTTTATTGAATTCATATTCTGCCTTTTCCGCCAAGCCCTCAGGTGGTGTATCTAGCAATCCCAATTTTGCCTGATAGAAATCGTGGCACGACAAAACCGCGGTCCACTAAAGCGCGCCCGATTAAAGCGCGTCGCTGACGTCATCAGCAGCGCGACAACAACGACCGCGGAGAAAAAAGGGCGCTTTAAAAAGCGCTTTTAAAGCAAGCCGATTCATGTAAAGGTAAGGGTTAGGTTTAGGGTTAGGGTTAGGTTAAGGGTTATGGTTAGGTTTAGGGTTACGTTAAGCGTTAGGGTTAGGTTTAGGGTTAGGTTAAGTGTTAGCGTTAGGTTTAGCGTTAGGTTTAGCGTTAGGTTAAGGGTTAGGTTTAAGGTTAGGTTTAGGGTTAGGTTAAGGGTTAGGTTTAGGTTTAGGTTTAGGTTTGGGGGGGTTAGGTTTAGTTTTACACGTTAATTTTACCTTTACCGCTCACAGCGTGCTTTTTTCGTCGCGCTGTGATGACGTCAGGTACGCGGTTTCATCGAGCGCACTTTAGACGACCACGGTTTTGTGGTGGAACCGATAGAAATAGCCCTGCAAGATAGGCTGGGCTGATAATGCAATGTCGCCCAGTGAGCCCTGATCAGAGGTGGGCTTGAACAGCGGTCCTCCTGATTCAGATTCTAATGGGGCAACCCCTACATCATAGGGGCTGATTTAAAAAGGGACTCCGTCGTGAGAGTTCTCCTGCCCTGCCAAATGCACAGCAGAAAGATTTGCAGCCCTTTGGAAGGCGAGGATGCCTTGCCAGCAATCCTCTCCTATGCCGACGGCTCTGGCCATTTCCTGACGTTAGGTGTGCACATGCCATTTTAATGCATTAACAATATAGAGTGTACCACTTAAGACTGGAGGAGAGGAGGAAGGATTGCAGTTATTAATGCTCTTTTAAACAAAGAATAGCAATAGCAGTAGACTTATATACCGCTTCATAGGCCTTTCAGGCCTCTCTAAGCGGTTTACAGAGAGTCAGCATATTGCCCCCAACAATCCGGGTCCTCATTTTACCCACCTCGGAAGGATGGAAGGCTGAGTCAACCCTGAGCCGGTGAGATTTGAACCGCTGACCTGCTGATCTAGCAGTAGCCTGCAGTGCTGCATTTAACCACTGCGCCACCTTGGCAACTCCCTCTCCCCAAGGAGCCAAGTAGCAGAACAAGAGCAGACTGCACTAATTTTCTTCACGAGGTGCTAATCACTAATCAGCTTCTCTGCTTTTATGGAAGACGATGCTCACTTCCTGCATGTCTAGAATACACAGCAGTTCAACCGTTCATCATCACCTTGCCTTATATATAAATGCAATCATTAATAAGCTTCCTTTGGCTGATATCATCCTGTGCTCATGTTCCACCTTTCAATTCATGCAGATAGGTTGTATCTGATGATCTCCAATGCATTGTGTCTTTTCTGTGCAAAATAAACCTTCCTGTACTACAATTGCCCATTCGTGATAACCAAGAAAACTATCTTGATTATTGATAATATACACTGCACCCATAAAGAGCTTTATGCTACAGTTTGTTTAATTTTATGGTGTGCACATCACACTAAGCCATGCAATATAATTTACAAACTACTGTGACTAAATTCAGACAGCATGTGAAACCAAACCAATTATATTATGGCTCACTGCAATGCGTGATTCATGTTTCTGGAGCTCAGCCATACCTGGTACAGTCTAGTCAGGGGTGTCAAACTTGATTTCATGGAGCGCCTCATTGGGGTTTGTGTTTGACTTTGGGGGAGCTGGGGTGGGTGTGGCCGGGGGGGGGCATGGTCAGCTCGATGTCATTCCTTTTGGGGGTGCCTGTGGTTGCCCGAAGCTCTCAATCTCTGTTTCAACCGGAACAGCCTTCTGCAACCCGGCGAAAATGGAGCTCGGAAGGCCCGCCCTCAGGAGCCCATTTTCACTGGCAGAAGCATTGCAGGCCACTCCTTCAAGTTTCTCGTGGCACGACAAAACCGCGCTTGTCAAAATAGCGGTGATAAAATCGTGTCGCTAAAGCCGCGACGTCATCACCGTGCGTAATCACCGCCGCGACAACAGTGCGGCAACAGAAGGGCACTTTAAAACGGCGCCGCGGCAGAAAGCCGATTTCAATTAAGGTAAGGGTTAGGATTAGGTTTAGGGTTTGTTTTAGGGTTTGTTTTAGGGTTTGTTTTAGGGTTAGGTTTAGGGTTAGGTTTAGGGTTAGGTTTAGGGTTAGGTTTAGGGTTAGGTTTAGGGTTAGGTTTAGGGTTAGGTTTAGGGTTAGGTTTAGGGTTAGGTTTAGGGTTAGGTTTAGGGTTAGGTTTAGGGTTAGGTTTAGGGTTAGGTTTAGGGTTAGGTTTAGGGTTAGGTTTAGGGTACTGAGTGCTTGGGAATGCACGGATTTGCCCTCCGTGATTATGTCATCGCGGTAGGGTCGTGTTTTTCCTTAGCGCTTCGAACGGCGCGAATTAGTCTTCGCGCTTATGTCTCCGTGGATAAGGGCTTCGCGGATTTGTGGTGGAACCCAAGTTTATAGGGTGGCCCTGCGGGCCAGATCTAAGTACCCCACGGGCCAAATCCACCCACCCACCCTGGACCTTGGGTTTGACACCCCTAATCTAGGTGAATTGTGCTCCCATTCCCAAAATCTATAACATTCAGGCTTATTGGAAATTAAGAATGAATATTATTGTTTGAAATAATTATCCTGGTTAGAAGAGGTTGAAGTACCTGAACACCTAGGGCAGGAACAATGAATGCTCTAAACAGCATCTCACTGGGGAAGAAAAGGACTGATGTGTGTGTGTTAGGGGAAGATGAAGGTTTCATGGAATAACAGTCTTTATTATTAGAGACTTTTCAGGACAGCTTCCTGCAAACAGAAGTAGATGTGTTTGTCCTGCAGAATCACAGAAGGCCATTTGGAAACAGACAGTTGTCTTGGATTAGGTGAGATTTACAGACTGGCGGCAAAATCACAAGCTGTATCAACGTATTCCAGTTCCCCCTCCAATGGCAGACTGTTTAGGAGCCTTAAATCATTTCCTCACTAGTGATTTATGACATCATGGCTGTGGTGATATTATATTAATGAAGGCAGGTTTTATAACATTACAGTGATGTATGTGCTAGAAGAGGTTCTAAATCACTAATGAAGAACTGGTTTTATTCCGAAATTAGAGGGTAGGATAAGGCTACCATAAATGAATTGTAAAAACCCAGATAGCCAGGAGATGGCAGCAAACTGATTCAGAATAATCAGCTCTTTGCTGACATCTAATGGTCACCTAGATTTTTACACCCCAGTTAGGATAACTTTAGTTTCCAAAATTCTACATTGTGGAATTCTCAGTTTACTATACAGTAATGTTCTTCTGTGAATTCAGAAGTACCAGTGTTCCTATGACTCTATTCTGTGTCCTGCAACGCAGCCAACTGGAGAATAAACTGGGAAACCACAACCAAAGCAACCAATTTATATAAGACAGGCACGAGGCAACTTTTTATTCTGCACGCGCACACACATGCACACACACACACAAAATCTATTATACCAAAATGAAGAAGATACAAGCCTTGTGCATGTACATGACACAATTTTAGATATTTTGTATTATTTCCCTATCACCCTGCCACTCCCCCTCAAAATATTCAGTATAGCCTGTGATTTCCCATCTACTGACCATCTACTCTGCTATATTGGATTTAGATTGGATTTATTACATTTATATGCCGCCCTTTTCCCCGAAGGGGACTCAGGGCGGCTCACAATTCAGTCAGGGAAGGGGGTACAGACAGGGGGGCATATGCTCATATATGAGCATTTAGAAAAGTTCCTTTGAGAAAGTCAGTTTTGCAGAATAAAAGAAATAAATTTCATAGGCTATTGGGAAGGTAGTTCCCCCTCCCCTTCCCCCCCCCCTGCTTGTCCATTTGGAGATGGTCCCTAAAAACCATTATGAAAGCGAGCAATCGTTATGAACTTTGGTCTGATCATCATACCCTTTAACAGGAAATTCAGCTGGTTGAGCGCCAAGAGGAAAAGAGCCAAAATGGGGCACTCAGTGAGGAAGTAAGAAGAGGAGAAGCATCAATATGTTGTGCATGAATCCTGAGACAAGCAAAAAGAAAGTAAAATATTCTTGTTGACTGCACCATGCAGCTCCCATAGGCGGTATTATAGAAGCGGCATTAAGAAAGTGTTGCTTTCTTCCAAAAGTGTTAGACTTTCCAGCCTAACCAAAAACCTTAACCCTAACCCTAACCCTAACCCTGATATTCCCAGATTATTGCTTGTCTAAACACTAACCAGGATCAACCATGCTCAACTTTTGAGGAAAGCCGAGGTCAGCGAATGCTTTCCTGCTGAAGCGTGTAATAGAAAACAAATTAGGGTATATCTTGCCACTCCCAAAAGAAATAATAGTGATGATTTATTAAGGTTCAACTTCAAGAAGACTCTGGGCTATTAAGTGTATTCAAACATTTACTTGTCAATCATCTGGAATGCTAGGTATTAGAATCCAAAGCGTTGCAAGGAGGACATAAATGAGCTTGAACAGGGGAGCTTGTATGAAGGAATGAGAATATTCTGTAACATTATATAGCAGATCTTTAATATTCATTTTAATAGCATGAGAAAATTCTGCTGTATCACTGACTTTTAGAAGGCCTAATATAAGGGGGAAAATGGGAGAAAGGATTCTTTTTATTTTTTGGAATTATGACACTGGAGTCAAAACTATTTTGACACTATCCTCTCTCTAGCAGCCAGTAGTTTGAAGCCAGCTCATTTGGTTTTTGGGTCTTGCTATTTTGACTTTATAATTGGTCATTGTCACTCACTTTTTCTTACTAACAACACAGTGGTGGGTTTCAAAACATTTTCGAACCTACTCTGTGGGTGTGGCCTCCTTTGTGGGAGTGGCTTGCTGGTCATGTGTTCTTTCTTTCTTTCTTTCTTTCTTTCTTTCTTTCTTTCTTTCTTTCTTTCTTTCTCTTTCTTTCTTTCTTTCTTTCTCTCTCTCTCTCTCTCTCTCTCTTTCTCTCTCTCTCTCTCTCTCTCTCTCTTTCCTTCCTTTTACCTCTCTGTCCCTTTTTCCTTTTTTTCTTTCATCCCTCTCTCACTTTTTCTTTCTTTCTTTTTCTTTATTTCTTTCTTCCCTTCTTTCTCTTTCTCTTTCTCTCTCTGTGTGAGTCTGTGTGTGTGTGTGTGTGTGTGTGTGTGTGTGTGTGTGTGTCAGTGGTGGGTTTCAAAAAAATTTGGACCCTCTTCTGTAGGTGTGACCTGCTTTCTGGTGAAACCTCTTCTAAACGGTTCAGTAGATTTGACGAACCGGTTCTACCGAACTGGTGCGAACTGGTAGGAACCCACCTCTGTACAACAACTACAAATCCCTGCCATTTCCATATAAGAAATAGATGAAAATTGTGTTGTGAGTATACTAGTATAGCTTTCTTGGGCGGTATCTGGTCATAAATTCTGAGTTTAGTAATTGTGGTCTAAAGAACAGATTTCCCCAACAACTGTGACCAGCATCTTCAGAGGCAAAGTGATTTGTTTGTTTGTTTGTTTGTTTGTTTAATAGAGCCGAGGTGGCGCAGTGGTTAAATGCAGCACTGCAGGCTACTTCAGCTGACTGCAGTTCTGCAGTTCGGCTGTTCAAATCTCACCGGCTCAGGGTTGACTCAGCCTTCCATCCTTCCGAGGTGGGTAAAATGAGGACCCGGATTGTTGTTGGGGGCGATATGCTGACTCTGTAAACCGCTTAGAGAGGGCTGAAAGCCCTATAAAGCGGTATATAAGTCTAACTGCTATTGCTATTGCTATTGCTATTTAACTTGTATTCCGCCCATCTCGCCGGAGTGCTAAATGAGTGTTAAATTAGCAAATGATCACTAAATTCCTCTTCCAGCCCCATCCTTTCAAATGATAGCAGACTTGAACACTGGGGCCTATCTAACAAAATGATGTTCAATGTAGAGAAAACTAAAGTCTCACACTTAGGTAAGAAAAACCAAAAGTACAGATATAGACTGGGTGAAACCAGGCTTAATAGCAGTAACTATAACAGGGAACCTGGACTCTTAGTGGACAACCTGTTAAATATGAGCTAACAGTGTGTGCCGCCAGCCAAAAAAAGCCAATGCAATCCTAAATTGCATTAACAGAGGGATAAAATCAATAGCAATAGCAATAGCAGTTAGACTTATATACCGCTTCATAGGGCTTTCAGCCCTCTCTAAGCGGTTTACAGAGTCAGCATATTGCCCCCAACAACAATCCGGGTCCTCATTTTACCCACCTCGGAAGGATGGAAGGCTGAGTCAACCTTGAGCCGGTGAGATTAGAACCGCTGAACTGCAGATAGCAGTCAGCTGAAGTGGCCTGCAGTACTGCACTCTAACCACTGCGCCACCAAGATCAAGTGAGGTACTAATATCATTCTATAAATGTATCTTAGTAAGACCACACCTAGAATACTGCATCCAGCTTTGGTCACCACACTATAAAAAAGATGTTGAGACTCTAGAAAAATTGCAACTAAAACATATGAAGAACGGTTGCAGGAACCGGGCATGGCTAGTCTAGTGAAGAGAAGAACCAGGGGAGACATGATAGCAGTCTTCCAATATTTGAGGGGCTGCCACAGAGAGAAAGGGGTCAAGCTATTTTCCAAGGCACCCGAAGGCCAGACAAGGAATAATGGATGGAAACTGATCAAGGAGAGATCCAACCTGGAAATAAGGAGAACAATCAACCAATGGAACAGAAGTTGCCTTCGGAAGTTGTGGGAGCTTCATCAATGGAGGCTTTCAAGAAGAGATTGGACTGCCATTTGTCAGAAATGGTGTAGGGTCTCCTGCTTGGGCAAGGGGTTGGACTAGTTGACCTACAAGGTCCCCTCCAACTCTGTTAATGTTAAAAATTATCTTCAAGTGGTTCTGTATATCAGGGGTCTCCAACAGTCTGTGGCTTGTTAGGAACCAGGCTTCACAGTTGGAGGTGAACAGTGGGTGAGTGGAACTACACATGTACAGGATCTAGGTTTCGGGCTCCCACCCACTCCCGATCAGTGGAAAATTTGCCTTCCACAAAACTGATCCCTGGTGCCAAAAAGGTTGGGGATTGCTGTTATATATTATTCTGCTTTAGATGGTGAATGGGTTCTGCCAGTTTAGTGCCCATTCATTTTCCAGACAGGTTCATGGGTCTCTACCTTTAATGGTATCAATGATCCATTATGAGTAAGCACTGAGTCTCCTTCTTAGCTGAAACTACAACTGTTTGCAAGTGCAACCTACTGAGAGATGTTGGTGGATGAAGCCTCATGTTCTGTTGCCCTCCCCAAATTCTTAGGGTTGCCATTTTTGTTCTGGCCTAGAGCTTTTAATAAGTGCCTCACTAGTTTTGAGAAGGGAAACATTCTCCTATTGCTTTCACTACAGATCTGTTCTTTTGATCTTGAACCTGTTATTAACTGTACAGTGTTTTGCAAACTTAACTAGGATATGTGGACTTCAGATCCCAGAATTCTAGAAGTTGAACTCCACACATCTTACAGTTACCAGGTTTTTTAAAAAAAAAAAAATTGGAAGGACTACAGTTAGAAAAATATTTGACAAAAATCTCTTAAGGTTGATCTAAATATTCCCTAGCGTGATGCTCTCCAGAGGTATGCCTAGCGTGACCCGTCAAAACCGCGGTCGACAAAACCGCGGTCGACGAAAGCGCGTACCTGACGTCATCAGCAGCGCGGCCGAAAAAAAATAAAAAATAAAATTAAAATAAAATTAAAGCAAGCCGATTCACATAAAGGTAAGGGTTAGCTTTAGGGTTAGGGTTAGGTTAAGGGTTAGGGTTAGGTTTAGGGTTACATTAAGTGTTAGGGTTAGGTTTAGCGTTAGGTTAAGGGTTAGCGTTAGGTTTAGCGTTAGGTTAAGGGTTAGGTTTAGGGTTAGGTTTAGGGTTAGGTTAAGGGTTAGGTTTAGGGTTAGGTTTAGGGTTAGGTTAAGGGTTAGGTTTGGGGTTAGGTTAAGGGTTAGGTTTAGGGTTAGGTTTAGGGTTAGATTTAGGGTTAGGTTAAGGGTTAGGTTTGGGGTTAGGTTAAGGGTTAGGTTTAGGGTTAGGTTTGGGGTTAGGTTAAGGGTTAGGTTTAGGGTTAGGTTAAGAGTTAGGTTTAGGATTAGGTTTAGGGTTAGGTTTGGGGGGTTAGGGTAAGGTTTTCGCTTTAATTTTAAATTTACCGCTCACAGCGCGATGTTTCCGTCACGCTGTGATGACGTCACGTACGCGCTTTTGTTGAGCGCGCAATTGTCTACCGCGGTTTTGTGGTGGAACCATGCCTAGTTGGTACTGGGAGGTAAAACAGACACCAGGAGAGTGAAATTGTCCCGAGTCCTTAATGGCAGCCTATGGCCCATCAGAAAGAGAAGCCCTCTCAGCAGCCTTCTTTGTCCTCGGAGTGATTGGCCAGCCCACTGGATGTTGAGTGCATTAGCCTGCAGCTGGCTAGCTTGCTAAATGGCTCTGATAGCAGGTTTGCCATCGCTCAGATGTACTTTGCCGGGCAGTGCCTGAGGAGGGCCGATGAATTATTCAGGCTGCATCCCTCCTTCCTGCTCCCCTCCCAGCCTCTGTCCCTGAAATGCTCCTTGTTTCAGGTCCTTGAACTTCCCACAACTGGGGTGAAGCTGAAGAGGTAGGAGGAGGAGGAGGAGAGGTATGGTGGGGGGTAGACATCCATCTGCGGCTGGAAGTGATGTTTGCTCTCTCTCTCTCTCCCCTTGCCTTTCACAACCCAATGAATCTGCAAAGTGAAATCAGTTGTAAATGTGCAAAATCACACCCATGCTCTTGGGTGAGGAAGAGCGGAGAATTAATTCTTGTAGCAGCGAGATGCAAGGCATGGGGGAAGGGAGGGACCATATAGGCGAGTAGTAGGGCTTATGGAGAAAGGCAGCAGAGGTCACAGTAAAGGGCTTTGAGAGAAAGGGCAACGTCCTTTGACTGAGGATCATCCCTCTCAGGTCACCTGAAGCTTGGACTTTAGCAGTTGGGGAACTGGGGCAGAATTATATTTTCCAAGAATGAGAAATATTGGGTTCCACCACAAAACCACGCTCGACTAAACCGCGTCGCTGACGTCATCAACAGGGCGACAACAGCGTGGAGAAAAAAGCACGCTGTAAACCCTAAACCTAAAATTAACCCCTAAACCTAAACCTATCCCCCCTAAACCTAATCCTAAACCTAACCCTAAACCTAACCCTTAACCTAACCCTAAACCTAACCCTTAACCTAACCCTAAACCTAACCCTAACCCTTAACCTAACCCTAAACCTAACCGTAAAGCTAACCCTAAACCTAACCCTTACCTTAAGTTGAATCGGCTTGCTTTCAAAGCGCTATTTAAAGCGCCCTTCTTTCTCCGCGCTGGCTGTTGTCGCCCTGTTGATGACGTCAGCGACGCGGTTTAATCGGGCGCGGCTTAGTCGAGCGCGCTTTTGACGGGTCACGAAATATTGCACCCTTCTGGTTTTTAATAATCTTGAAAGGCAGGCAAATCTTTAGATCCAGGCTTGCATATGGGTGATCCTAATATGCTGGGGAAGCTTTTGCCAATCCATATTGATGGAATTAAGAATCGTAGAGGAAAAACGGCAAGTGTTTCATGCCTTGGGGAGATCTGAGGCCTTGGATATCTCCCAAAGGATTATGGGGGCTGTAGTCCAACCTAATTTGGAGGCCATTGCTGTTAAAGAAACTGTCAGGGCTGTATTGATCTGTATGACCTGAGCCCTTTGAACCGTAGGGAATTATTTCCAAACTAGGAATTTAGTCTTCCAATCAAAAATGGTGAGAGAGGCTTTCTGTTCTCCTCCTCCCACTATGTTTTGCTCAAGGAACAGAGTCCTGGAAATAGAGGAAGGAGGTGGAAGGGGTCCTCCATAGCTACAGCCAGTCCTCTGTACTTTACCTGCCTTTCACAGTTCAGGCAGTAGAAGGGGATGGGAAATACACACAGGGAACTCAGCCAGAGATGTCAGCAGTCTCCCTTCACTCAAGAAGATCCTCTTAGACAAGGCAAGTGACAGCAGCTGCATGTATCTTCTTTCCTCGGCATGAAGCATCCCTGGTCCCCTTCAGTTATTCACTAGTGCACAGCGCCACCATTTTGATGCCTCACATTCTGGGCAGTCCTGGTTTTTCTTGGCAGAAGAACCAGGAGAGTTGAATTTTTTCCTAGGCGTGAATCCAGGAATAGAGAATCTATAACAGAGGTGGGTTCCTACCAGTTCGTACCTATTCGGTAGAACCGGTTCGTCAAATCTACCAAACCGGTTAGAAGAGGTTCCACCAGTGGACCCGGAAAGCAGGCCACACCTACAGAAGAGGTTCCAAAATCTTTTGAAACCCACCACTGGTCCTTGGATAGGATTATTCTACACTATCATGCTCCTATTTATAAAACTCAGTGCCTCTGTGAAAGGTAAGGATGACTACTGCGTTTGTGGTGCAATCAGAACATTGCGTGTGTTGAAGTTGTTTTAACGCAAACCAAAGATGCCTTTCAAAAAACAAGTTTACATCGTATTCTTATGCATGCCAGTGCTGTGTGTGAGGTAATTTAAGGTGGTTCTGACAAGTGTCGTCGGCATCTTCATATCCGGTCACATGGGCGGCAAGCCACTCCCATCCGGTCACATGGGTGGCAAGCCACTCCCACAAAGGAGGCCACACCCACAGAGTAGGTTCGAACAATTTTTGAAACCCACCACTGATCTATAAGGATTGGGATGAGATGTCAGTTATTTCTACCTGCTCCTATTTCATTGCAGATAGTCAAATATTTTCAGATAAGGAGTGTTTCAGTGCTGATTAGTTTCTGAGGGAAATGTGCTAACTTGGCTTCTGCAGAATCTGGACAAAGGCAATAGTGGAGAATAAGATCTTGTTGAGGGAATACCTATCTCCAATTCTCTCAATGACCATACAATAAGTGGAGAATAACCAATATGTTACCTACCCTGGCACTGGGCTAGTGCAGCAGTCTACAATTTCTGCGAAATATAGAAATAAAACATCCAGTGAGGAAAAATGCAGTTTTAATCAGTCAGGATTTCCGAGCTGGAGAGCCTCGTGGTTTTCTTGCCACAAAATCTTTTCACAGAAACGACGGAAGGAAAGAGTTCCAGATTTCCTCAAACAGGAAAAATATGATTTCATAGCAGTGGTGAGGAGCCTATGCTCTCCAGGAGTCAGAATATATCCATCCTTCTCAAACTTGGCAAAAATCAACCAACAGAGAAGCAGCAATAAAGCAGGAGGAGGTCTGACAGTTGCAGAGTTAGCAATAGCAATAGCAGTTAGACTTATATACCGCTTCATAGGGCTTTCAGCCCTCTCTAAGCAGTTTACAGAGCCAGCATATTGCCCCCACAGTCTGGGTCCTCATTTCACCCACCTCGGAAGGATGGAAGGCTGAGTCAACCTTGAGCTGGTGAGATTAGAACTGCTGAAGTGGCCTGCAGTACTGCACCCTAACCACTGCGCCACCTCGGCTCTTGTCCAGTTTCGAAAGATATAGGCTGGCCTACTGTCTGCTATGTGCATTAAGGAAAAGGAGATGGCTCTAATTCACCCCAAGGCGTAGATGTGGGTAAGCATGCCATCTCCCCCTGCCTGTTTTCAGATGTAGTTCAGAGTTTTAGGTGGCCAGTTGTGACCCAAGACTCTCCTCCTCATCCCTCCAAAATGATCCCCCTAAAATCACCTTCTAGGCAAGCCTGAATATCCCCATGCCTTCCTTCCTGGATCATTTTGAATGACATGGATCACTTCTGTCCATGTGATGTTTCATCTGCTGTTCTGTTTCCATTCCAGGTTTGGGAGAAATGGAGAGAGCTATGTGAGGGCGAAGAAAGGAAGTCTGAGAAAATGGTGAGAACATCCTGCACTTCTTCCTTTGTTTCAGAGGAAACAATATAATTTGTGACTTGTGTTTGGCAACTCAAAGCAGAAGATGAGAAGGGCTTCCTTGCATTTCTTATTGGAACATTCCAATTGAGCATGGCACGACAAAACCGCGATCAACTAAAGCGCGCCCGATTAAACCGCGTCGCTGACGTCATCAACAGGGCGACAACAGCGAGCGCGGAGAAAGAAGGGCGCTTTAAATAGCGCTTTGAAAGCAAGCTGATTCAAGTTAAGGTAAGGGTTAGGTTTAGGGTTAGGTTTAGGATTAGGTTTAGGGGAGTTAGGTTTAGGTTTAGGGGTTAATTTTAGATTTAGCGTTTACAGCGTGCTTTTTTCTCTGCGCTGTTGTCGCGCTGTGATGACGTCAGCTATGCGGTTTCGTCGATCGCCCTTTAGTCGAACGCGGTTTTGTGGTGGAACCCCAATTGAGGATGCCCAATTGGCAGTGTCTGTGTTGGGGCACAGGTCACAAAAGGCAAGATGGTAAGTCCTGTCTTTCCCCCTTCTGCACCCATTAATTTACAGTGTATTGAAGTTGGAGACCTTTTCTAGGAAATGGGACCCATGGACCAACTCTATTATCCTCGTCAGTGCTAGATCAGCAGCAATGCTATCTTTCTCCAATTTCACTCCCTACAGTTGTATCAGAATCATGACTCCTAGACTTCCAGCCAGCATGAATACAATTCTGGAAATTGTATTCCCACTACATTAGGAGAGCTCTCTGGGCCATTAGTGTGATTGCAATAAACATTTAGCTCAGGAAATATAGAGAACAGACTGGGAAGGGAACCCAGTCAGCAGCCTGTTGGTATATCTTTTATTTTCCCCCAATGCTGATCCCTTGATTTTTGGGAGGAGGCAGAGGGAGAAATAAATTTTGATTCCTTTTTGGGAGACATTAAGCGCATATTCATGTATGTTTGCTCATTACTTTTTAGTATTGCTTCCCCCCCCCCCATTTTTTTCTGGTCTGAACAATATCTAGTTATTCAGTAACAAGAGGAAAGAATTATCACTTGATTGTTTGTTTATTGTTTGTTTATTTGTCTTGTATGCCGCCCACTCCCGGAGGACTCCGGGCGGCTCACAATAAACAAGGGGAGGGGGATAAATAGACAAAACAACACTTTAAAAATACGCAACATTCACAGTTTCCGTGGGGCTGGATATTTCACAAGCCCCCCGGCCTGCTGGAGCAGCCAGGACTTGGTGGCTTTGCAGAAGGCCGGTAGGGTAGTGAGGGTCTGGATCTCCACGGGGAGGTCGTTCCAAAGGGCCGGAGCTGCAACAGAGAAGGCTCTCCCCCGGGGAGTCGCCAGCCAACATTGGCTGGCAGATGGAATCCGGAGGAGACCTAACCTGTGGGATCTGATCGGTCTATGGGAGGTAATCGGCAGGAGGCAGTCTCTCAGGTACCCAGGTCCATGTAGGCACCGGACCTGGGTCCGGACCTTGAAGCGTGTCCGGAGACTAATGGGTAGCCAGTGCAGATTTTAGCTCTATATTCAGAAAAGCAAAATCAGCTGTATTTCTGGGTGCTTGACTGCTGTATTAAAGGCATAGGAATGTTGATGGTTAAAAAAAAAAGATGGATATAATCAGGCAATTGTGTTCAGTGAGGCTTGTACAGGACATTCTGATGGATCATGCTCTGTAAGTCTCAGATCTGCTTGCCTTGCAGTCCACCACCCCTAATTGCCTCAAAAATCAGATTCATCTCCAGCTGCAGTACAGCCACCTCTAGCTGTGGCTATTAAAAATTCACTCTTGCCACCTCCTGCCATGCTGAGAATTTGAGTCCTTTATTATTATTATTATTATTTCACATTTCAGTAAGCCTTTTGAACTGAATCGTAGACCAAAGCCATGTGACCGTGTTATTCTTTTCTGTTGAATTCCTGATTTAACAAACAGACAAATTGCCATTCAAAAACTGTGCAAGGGTCTCAATCTAAAACTACAATATTCCTGTAGGAGGTTGGAAAAAATGCAAATTAAAAAACCCTTTTCTATATCTACGGTATATGCTTTTATAAAATATGCATTGAAGTGTTCACATTGGGCTATATGCCAAATGCAAATATTTTGCAATCTGTCTGCTTAAAGCAAACAGGAATCTTGTTTAATTTCTTCTCTTTGTCCTTATGAGAAGGACTCTAACAAGCAAGGCAAAGCAATGACCCTGATCCAAAGAACCAATTAGAATTATCCCCGTACTTTAAGTTTTGTTCTTCCACAACCAATTCTCAAATCCCTCCTAGCAGCCACAGAGGTTTGAATGTGTCCTTTCAATCAATCAATCAAACAATCAAACACTGCATACTGTATATCTGTGAGACCCAGTCCAGGGGCGTGGCATGCCAAAACCGCGCTCGTCAAAATTGCGGTGATAAAATTGCGGTGCTAAAGCCACGACGTCATCACCGCGCGTCATCACCGCCACGACAACAGCGCGGCAACAGAAGGGCGCTTTAAAACGGCGCCGCGGCAGAAAGCCGATTTCAATTAAGGTAAGGGTTAGGATTAGGTTTAGGGGTTTGTTTTAGGGTTAGGTTTAGGGTTAGGTTTAGCGTTAGGTTTAGCGTTAGGTTTAGCGTTAGGTTTAGGGTACTGAGTGCTTGGGAATGCGCGGATTTGCCCTCCGCGATTATGTCATCGCGGTAGGGTCGCATTTTTCCTTAGCGCTTAGAACAGCACAAATTAGTCTTCGCGCTTATGTCTCCGCGGATAAGGGCTTCGCGGATTTGTGGTGGAACCGTCCAGATTAGTGATTAAGACACTAAACTGTTGTGACTCAGCAGAAGTTTGCTATGAGTTGAGTCGGGATGAAGGAATAACAATGCAGCTGGGGCTCGTTAGTGTGGTCTTCTGGAGTTAAAAGGACTGATGGTGCCACGCCCTGGTTGCAGAAGTCAACGTTAGTCGTTCATTCGTGGTTCATGGTTAATCGGTCGTGGTTTGTTTGTGAGAGGCACTTGGATAAGTGATTTGCTTTCTGTAACCCTGATTCAAAGAGACACTTGGAGAAGTGATTTGCTTTCTTTCTGTACACCTGATTTTGCCGTAAGAGATCTTTGTTTTTGCATTCTGTTATCTTCTTGCCAGAGACTTTATTTATGTTTATTTTGGGCTCACAGCCAGCGTGAGCCAGGACTGATAAAGTTATTTCCTTTTAAGTCTGTCTGACTGTCGTCTGTGAATGAGTGAGGAAGGGGGGGTCAGAACACTAAACTATCATAGAAACTGGGACATTGTGAGTCCCAGTTTAGGCACAAAGTCAACTGGGCAATCTTCATCTAGTCACTCTCTCACAGTCCTAGGGAGTAAGAAAAGGCAAACCACTTCTGATATTTTGCCAAGAAAATTGGAGGAGCTGTTTCGTCAGGAGTCAAGACTGATTTGAACCAAAGTTAGGCAAAGTAATGCCTCCAAGTATTTTGGGCTTCAACTTTCCTTAGCTTTAGATTGGTTGGCCTATGACAAGGGAGTTGTAAGTTAATATTTTTTACTGTTTATTCCTAAACTAAAGTAGAGAAATAGAGAGAGTAGAGGGAGAAACTGTTAAGAGCATTCAAGTTGTCTTAGAAGCTATACTTCCTTGCTCTTCTGTTCTCTAGTTAAACTACATCCATGAAAATGAGCTAGATGCATTAACATTAAATTCTATTTAAATACTCAAATTTGCCATTCAAATAGTCCAAAAGCAAGAGTTTGAATGGGAAATTGGAACTCTGCATTGTAAATGTGAACTTTTGACCAAATGCAAATACTTTAGGATTGTTGAAATCACTCTAGCCAAGATTGGAGGAGCCGAGGTGGTGCAGTGGTTAGAGTGCAGTACTGCAGCCACTTCAGCTGACTGCTAAGCTGCAGTTCGGCGGTTCAAATCTCACCGGCTCAAGGTTGACTCAGCCTTCCATCCTTCCGAGGTGGGTAAAATGAGGACCCAGACTGTGGGGGCAATATGCTGACTCTGTAAACCGCTTAGAGAGGGCTGAAAGCCCTATGAAGCGGTATATAAGTCTAACTGCTATTGCTATTGCTATAAGATTGGCAAGCTTCAAATAAGAAACCCCAACTATAACTTCTCAAAAACCTATATTTGGCTATCAACAATCAAATGCTCTCCTGTATCACTACTGAAATAAAATATAATCAGTTATCAGACATTTGGTTTTTTTAAAAATAGGTTATCATTTCTAACATTTTGGACATCTGCATTCACAGAAGAGAATTTGGAGGATAATTTTAGGAACAAATGAGGTGGCCAACCTTGAATCCAAAATAAGTCTTCAGACACTGTGGTTTTTATTAATCACTAACTTGGCAGGGAAACAGCTATAGATTGAACAGTAATGACATGATTCTAATGGACTAAGACTGAGCCGAGTGATCAAGGTCCTAGCAGCAAATGCTAGTTCTCGGTGGTGTGATGTATCTATCTTTCTCCCTCTATTCTCTCTCAGATACCAATGAAAATAACATAAGAACCTTACGGTTCTATTAGGCTTCATGCAATCCTTTTCAAAGACTCCTGAACACATTGGCTCAACATTTTCAGCATACATACTGTGGTGCCACATGTTGAGGTGGTCCCTAGATTATGAATCCTGGTTTGCATAAAATAGCATGGGCACTTTTGGGGGGGAAATGGGGTTTTGTGCTTATTGCATTCTGGCCAGGTCTCATCATTAGCAAAAAAAACCAAACCCCTGTGTGTGTCATAGATACTGTACATCTACATCTAATAACTTAGTCCATTTTGTCTTTTTGTATAAAAAACCCTTTATGTGAAACCTTGATTGACCAAATCCATGATGGGCAGTTGAGCTCAATATTTATGGCTTCTCTGGTGATGACCGTGACATAGAGAAGATAGCGATTTGGAATAACTCTAAAGGACATGAGTTAAAGAATGAAGGGAAGAAAAATGTGGGTAAGTGGAAGAGAAAGCTGAAGGAGAGAACATTTGAGTGACGGTTTAATTGTGAAGACAGAGCTAAAATGTGAATTATGGTCACCTTGCTTGGTCTGAATCTACATAAAAGTTGGAATCAATAGATGGGTGCTAGATGGATATTATACTCCAATGAATAGCAATAATGGAAGAAACAATGTTGAATTGGGAGGAAAAAATCTGCAACATTCTGAATAAATATGACCCAATAGAAAACATATTTGGCAAATAATATTAATGGGTGAGTAGGAATGGAACAAGAGCTTATAGAAAAAGCAATTGGCTCATTTGAAGATCCAGGAATAATGAAAAAGGTGATTATTTTTGGTAAGAATCTGTCTAGAAAAAGATCTATTTGTTTTTCAAATACGTGGTTTAAATATAAGTCTATTTGTATCGACACATGGTGAATGTAAAACTATAATTGGCTTCATTGTTTATCATGAAAGATGGAAAACATTACAAGGATAAGAGAGTAATGAGAAGTTCCCAGTTATTATTTTTTGGCACTGTCAAGACTGCATCTTGGGCAAAAGGGACATGGAATAAAAAGTAAAAGAAACTAAAGTGAAGATAAATAATTAAAGGGAGAGAATGGATGAATCCTGTATGAAATATGTCAGAAGATAAATTACTCTTCCAGCCGTGTGAATGGAAAATGGATGTAAGAAAGAAGGATGGAAAAACTCCTTTGTACAGAAAGAAAAGAAGTTAAAAGAGTGGGAAGTGTAAAAAGGGATAGTTGGGAAATGATGAAATGAAAAAGGCTGCGGATGAGTAACAATGTCTGTGAGGGATTGATGATGAGAGTAAAATATTGCTTTAGTGCAATTATAGGGTGAAAAAGCAAGGAACAGGAAAGATGGAATGGAATAATGTGTAGAGAAAGAGCCGAGGTGGCGCAGTGGTTAGGGTGCAGTACTGCAGGCCACTTCAGCTGACTGTTATCTGCAGCTCAGCGGTTCTAATCTCACCGGCTCAAGGTTGACTCAGCCTTCCATCCTTCCGAGGTGGGTGAAATGAGGACCCAGACTGTGGGGGCGATATGCTGACTCTGTAAACCGCTTAGAGAGGGCTGAAAGCCCTATGAAGCGGTATATAAGTCTAACTGCTATTGCTAACTGCTATTGCTATTTCAGACATGTAACTGCTGTTTGAAGGATAGCATACAGTACGTGGACTGTTGCAGGGAATGAATGTTAAAAGGATAAAAAATGGCTGTGACTAGCTTGTGCTTCTGTCTGCTTTGCTATATGGCAGCAAGAATTACTCCATGAGAAACAGGTTTAGTGTGATGGGAATGGTATTTGAGAATTCTGTGAGTAAAAGAAGGCAAAGAGTCAAGAAAAAGGGCAGACTGAATAAAAAACTGAGTAATCATTACAAAAATGCATTGAAGTTGTTTATAGAGAGAATGAATGAAGATTGAACTGTTGAGACGAGAGGGAAGACTGAAAAAATTGTGATTGTATAGATCGGATATTCTCAGAAAGTTGAAAATTTTTAAAGTTAATATATAAATCCAAGTATGAACAGCAAATATGATTAGGGAGGATTTTAAAGATATGGAGTGACATAATGAATGGTGTTGGTCTTTTTTAGCTGTTTCTTTCCCCCCCTTTAATTTATGTGCCTTGAATTTCTATTAGTTCTTTATTTTCTGCACTCTGCCTAAATGGGAATAGTATGATGTATATGTATGTCAGTATGCTGGTGACATCATTATTTTATTGTGTCATCCTCAAGTCTCTGAATGCCAAAAAATAAATCACAACCTCATACTAATTACAATGCACACCCCAACTACAAAAACATTATCTATCCTCAATTAGAGCAATGGAGATACACAAATTTTACATAGGATGGGGCTGCTACTTTAAAGATTAAAGCTGAAGATTTATCCATGTTTACATGGAAATGAGCTACATTATAGTTCCAGGAAATGAAGCTATATAAGGAGCAGTATGTGGCATATTCTGGATAATACCGGTAGTTTGCTAATACAAGCAGTTGCCCAATTATTTGTTTGAGGTAAGGCAGATGAGTATGAGTATGTATTTGTTTGTTTTTTTAAAACAATTTTTATTTATTTTATTTTGAACAAAGACAAACAAACATAAAAATAAAAAAAACATCTTCCATTACAAATTGTAGAAAGTGTGTCAGTTGGTTACAGTATTTCCATGCATCTCTCCCATAGTCATCACCTGCTTTTCATATCAAATCACATATTTTAAATTCACATGTATTCATGTATATTGCGATTATTATATCTCAACCTTAATTTGACTATAATGTTTTACATCCTTTTATATATAATATTCAAAAGCTAGAATAGGTTTATATGATAACATTCTATTAAATCATCCTAAAATCATCCAATCGCAATACATCTTTATAACATATTCTAGATAAAGCTTTTAAACCTCCTCTCATATTCTCCATGTGTTGTTTATATACAATTTCATATTATCAAACTAATATATCTGTATGTATTGTTATCATTATTAATCAGTATTTAACTATAGCTATTGTCACTTCATTTTATACATACTACTAGTAAACTAAATTTAGCTTAGTTTTTATTATACATTTTCATTGCATCAACCTGTATCTTTCCAGTAATAGTGCAGTCTTATATCTCTTGCCATTTGTAGCATTAATATTCTAGATACTTTCTTAATAAATCTTGTATGAACGTCTCTTCGCAACATGTTGTTCCTTTTGTATCTCATAAAAGCTCAAAACCCAGCATCTGTTCTTTCCATCAGCTTATCTTTGGTTATCACTGGTGCTTCTGTCAAGATTTCTCTCCTTATCTCCATCAATTTTTCTCTCTTTTCTTCTGTGCTTTGAAGTCTGGGGTAGAGTTCCAATCCATCTATCTCCCCTTTCCAATATTCTGCTCTTGCCATTACCAACCATGCTTACTTTGTTCTCAGTATCCACAGTTTTCTTATCTCTTTGCTCATTTTTTTCTTCCATTTTTTGAACTCTGTCCTCCACATTCTTCATTTGATACACATCCTCAGGTTTTCCATCAAATTTTTCTGTTTTGTATTCCATATTCTCCAATCTCATTTTAATTCTTTCTGTCACAGCTAATAAATTTTGAATTTCAAACATAATCATTTGCAATGTTACAGTTTCTTTTTCCTGCTGCGACATTCTTCCAATTTTGCAGGCACTGCCACCATATGATTTAAGGCTATTTTAATAAACTTCAACCAGGTTCATTTATTATCTTCCAAGTCCAAATGTTGTCTTCCCTCCAATAGCTAGTGATAGAACTCCCAAAAAGCACTTGTATAAACAACTTGTGCTCTTCCTACTATCACTGTCCATAAACAAACTGAAAGAACCTTACATCTCAAGTGATCAAAGAGAAAGAAGAAAAAACAATGTATACAGCCTCCAGCCTCTAAGTGGCAGTGTAACTACTCTTTTCCTCCTGTTGTTACAACCCTCTTTATAATCCTTCTTATTATCTTCTTTATATTCCAAGCTTAAGAAAGAAAAAAAAAACCCTTAAATGGAGATCAAAAACAATCCAATCAGTCCAATTAAGCATTATAAAAAAAAGAAGGAAAATTTTAATCCATAGGTGTAAGCAAAGGTGAAAAAAGAAGAAGAAAAAATTAATCCATTCAGTTTAAAAAATAGGGAGCCTTTGCAAAAATTCCATCCACAAAAAAAAAATTAGAAGCAGGATAACACGCTAAGTTTAATGTAGATTAATTTTGCCGCTTACAGTCTTCTATCTTCGATTTTAATTTAACTTAATTTTTTTGGGGTAGTCTCTTTTTCTAGTAATAAAATTTCCTCACCAATTCGACACACTTTCTCTTTTCGCTTTCTTCCCATTCCGGAGCTGTCCAAACTTCAGCAGCTTCATTAGCTGCATTTCTGTCGCCAGAAAAAAAAGGCTATTCCTGGATCTTTCAGGGACTTTGCAGTGCCCCTGAGATCAGCAGGAGGTGTCCTTCTTAATCACAGTCTCTGCGGGACAATTTAGGTCCGAATGGACCATCCGGGGCAGAAATATTGATTGCGATCTCAGAGCACCAAGATCATACGTCGTGCCATCGTAATGTCAGCCCCTTTCTCCCAAGTATGGGTATTTAGATATTCCTGAGATTTCTGATTTTCTAATGGCTTCTGGTACAAAAACAGACAGTCACAGATATATGCAGTGATACTTGTACTACCTTTTTCATTAACAAGCTGCCAGCCCAAACGGTCTTCAAGTACTGGTGCTGAGATGCTGAGAAGCTGAACACTTCTTCTCTGATGTGGCAAACAGTAGCCATTGTTGAGCACTTGCCAATGGATCAATCCCTTTAGAGGAAACATCAGATCCTTTCTTGCCAACTCCAAATGCCAGCTGCAAGCACTGAGGTCAAGTATTATTCATGCTGCTGGAGCCTGGCTGGAGTCCATCTGGTGTCTGCTCTTCACTAGTGGCTCTAACTCCAACGCATAATCATTCTACAGCAAAGGTTATCTTGCTGATATTGTGAGTCTCTGATTCTCATAGGCTCCAGCCAGCAGGGTCAGTGGGAAAATTGACAGGAGCAGACCTCTGCAGCAGGCTTAGATGAGATCCATAACCATAATATAATAATCCCAGCAAGGGGGCATAACTTGGGTTAGGAAAGATGACACAAATCCAAGTGGTGTTGAACATGCCGCCCAGAGCCCCTCTCTGTGGGAGATGGACAGTTCAACAATGTAAATAAATAAATGAATACAGATAGCATGGAATACTAACAAACACATGATAGAAAAGAAGCTTTCATAAAACGAAAGGGATAGAAAAGGAATGTGAACCTGTCCCCCGCTTTAAAACGAAATGCAATAATGTCTGCATGACAAAGTTTTGAGAATCATCTTCGTGTTGTTGATAATATTAAGGTCAATAAGGAAAAGCACATTTAAGTAGATCAGAAGCCAGGAAGCCAGCTACATAGGATGAGGAAGGAATCGAAGAAGGACGAGGAGATGGCTGAATGCTGAGTGAAGAATTCGCCTCTGCCTTCGTTGCGGAAGGTACACAGGGATGGGTTCCTCCTCCCCACTGTAGCCCAAGAAAAAAAAGGAGAGCAAGATCCTAAAAATAACAACTGGCTAAGCAGAGGTCTCTGAGCAAGATTTCAATTACCACCCTATGACCTACATCAGGAGTGTAAAGAGGGCAGGGATAAGCTCTTCTCACAATGGCAGAAACAGCTTTGAGAATTTTACTGTATTAGGAAGACTTTAAACTAAACCAGGAGTGGAAAGTGTCAGAGGAACAGAATTGGGGGGAGGAATGCTGGGATCTAATAATACAGGAGGCAGCAAGAGTACCAGGAAGAAAATCCTCTTCACTATATGGCAGTAGAAAGTTCAGTACAGAGTGATGTTCTGCCTCAAGCCTCAAGTCACCATTCTTATTTATTTATTTATTTATTTATTTATTTATTTATTTATTTATTTATTTTATTTCTACAATTTATAGGCCGCCCAATCCCGGAGGACTCCGGGCGGCTTACAACAAAGAAAAAGGTAATAAAAAATGAAAGTAAAAACAGGTTAAAATCAGCACATATACATTCGTTATGATCGGGGCAGGACCTCAACAATGAGGTCAACAGCCCCAGCCCCAGGCCTGCCAGAATAGCCAGGTTTTAACAGCTTTTCGGAAGGCCATGAGAGTGGGTAAGGTCCGGATTTCTGGGGGTAGCTCATTCCAAAGGGTCGGAGCAGCCACAGAGAAGGCTCTCCTCCGGGGAGCCGCCATCCGACATTGTCTGGCTGACGGCATCTGAAGGAGGCCCACCCTGTGGGATCTCACCGGCCGTTGGGAGGAATGTGGCAGTAGGCGGTCTCGCAGGTAGAGGTTCTCCTCTACATTCTCCCATCAGACCTCAAAAAAAATAAATGAAAAATATTTATTGGAGAAAATTAGGAAGCCATACATGTAGGAACTTCTCCATATACTATAGTTTAATGTAATCCTTCCATCTATGTATCTGATTCCTGGTTTCTTCCTCTCCCCCCCTTTTGGCATCTATCACGTAGGTGCTCATTTTCCTGGATTGAAGTTTTCTGCTATTCTGTTTTGTTTATAAAACAGTCAATCATTATAAGATCAGTATTTCCAATGTATGCTGCTGAGCAACATACCGGTACTTGGTTTCCAATCGTCAGGCGCGATGCTGTCTGCAGGTGGGGGCCATTGCTCTTTAAAAGCAAACCCTTCCCCCAACACTCACTAATATTCATGACAGTGAAAATGTTCAGCTCTTTGCAGAGGCTTCTGTGGCAATGCCAGGCCAAGCATCCCCAGCTGGCATGCAGCTTATGCCATTGCAAAAGGAAGTGCAAGAGCATATTGCTCCTATCAGCTTGCCAATTCCCTGATGTTACAACTCGTTCATATCCTCTATTACAGGGTCCCTCTGGTGGATTCAGCATTTGAAGGCAGGAGATGCTCGAGGCATCAGTCTGCACAGGTCAGAAATGATGGGAGAAACTCAGGATTGCCCCTCGAGGAAGCTCATGTGGTTCCAGGTCAAGCTTCAAATGAGGTGCTACATATAGCTATGGGCAGGGTCATGACAGACTGTTGCATTACTCCGGGTTGCTAATTCTCTTTTCCTTCTCAATGTGCTAGCTTTTCCTTCCACCTGAAGGCTGCTACTGGGGTGCATGAACATATTCACTTCCAAAAACAAGCTACTTTCTGCCCTCTTGCATTCATCTCTGCTCTGTTTCTCCACATGTACAATTACAATACACTCCAATGCTTCTATAACCATGATCTGCACACCCCAAGGATGCCAATGTCAGGAAATCAGCCGGGTGAGGGCAAGACCAAGGTCCCTTTATCTGCATTCTCCTTGCCTGAGGCTCCAGTGGGCCTGCATGAAGCCACCTGGGAGACGGGGACCTTACTGGTAAATGTGACTATTGGCACCTGTGAGGTGCTGTCAATTCTTCCAACAGAACAGAATATCAGTCTTGTTCTTGGAAGCAGCTGCTACCTGCCCTGTGCCTCAAACACAACTGTAGACTTTGGGGGTATATGGGTGTGTTTGTGCATGGCCTGTGGGGTGTAAGCAATCAAAATGTTCTATATTAAGACCAGGAAATTCTCCACCTACTCTCCCAAATACTTCCTCCATCAGCTGCACCTCCAGAGGACTCCTTCCATGTCACCAGCCCAAGTGACCTGGTAAAACGGGTGTTTGTTTATTTATTTATTTATTAGACTTATATACCGCTTCATAGGGCTTTCAGCCCTCTCTAAGCGGTTTACAAACTTTTTAGCAAATTGAGTCAGCAACTTGCCCTCACAGTCCAGGTCCTCATATAAGACTCTTTTATAAATAAGTCTTTTTTATCCAGAAGAACAATTTTTTAGAAATTAAAAATCCATAAATGCTAACATTTTCATTAAAATGTCATGGCTACAGTTATAACTATTTAACATACCAAAATTATAATCAATGCAAATGAATTTCCTAAACAAATATACTGTTATCTACCTATCAAACATAGGTATGTGGTTCACTTTATTTTTCAAAATAAATTTCAGGCTAAGAATAAGATGTTAGAGAAGCTCGTTGTTATGAATTGTAAAATCATTAGTCGATTTGACTAGTGATTTTTACCAGTTCATAACGATGAGCTTTGACCACTGCATAGGCATTTTAATTGGTCTCATTCCTTCACCTCAGAGATCTGTCTGGATAGGCACAGAAAGAATATTTGCATTAATTTGTATTCTGTGTTACTTCCCTTCCACATTCCTCTGCTCAGCATTGGGGGAACTAACATGCAGGATTGTGCCAGATATTTTGAAGACGCATCCTCTGTTAACTAGATCCTATAGTTCCACCCTTTGCACAATTCAGGCTCTGAGAACTGCTCAATGCTCAGAGAAGCAGGGGGAAAAAGGAACTAAAGCCAAAGGTATTTTGCAACCCCCCCTCCACTCCACCCCCAGCAAGGGAAGTGAAGACAACCTTGGGGATTTCTCAGGAGGACTTCAGCATTTCGGTCCTTTATGCAGTAACCCTGAAGCACTTTCTTGAATTCATTACCTGCTTTTTCATGTGAAAAGGGTCCCCAAGAGCAGAAGAGAGTAGGTATTCTGACCCTGCATCAGTGGTGGGATTCAGCCAGTTCGCACCTATTCGGGAGAACCGGTTGTTAACTTTCTAAGCAGTTCAGAGAACTGATTGTTGGAAGAAATCTTTTGTTTTTTTCCACTTTGCAGGGCTAATCCTGTAAGGAAGGCAGGAAGGAAACATTCTGGTGTTGTTTCTAGCCTAATCTTTATTGCCCTGCTTACAGAAACTGCCTCTCTGGTTAACCCTTATTACATGGGCGAAGCGCCCATCAACGTGAGTGATGTTGAGTTGGCCATGCCCACCCAGTCACATGACCACTAAGCACCGCCTATGCAGCTGGTCATTAGGGCAGAGAACCGGTTGTTAAATTATTTGAATTCCATCACTGCCCTGCATACAGTTGTTTGGGAATAACATTACCAAGTTTAATCATACAGGTTGGAAATTGCATTACTGTTATTGTACAACTCAAGGCAGCATAGATTATGTTCCCAGTCCTTATTCCCCCCCCCCCCCCCACAACAGCAATCCTATGAGGTGATTGGACCGAGAGAAAGGGACTGGCCCAAAGTCACCCAGCTGAGTTTTATGCATAGGGGAGATCTAGAATCCATTGTCTCTTGGTTCTTAGTCCTGCACCCTTAACCACTATACCAGAAGCTACTTCGGTTGAGAAATCATGAGTGCATAAAAAGGAACAGAAGGGAATGAAAATACAGGATGACGAGAGTGACAGACTTATCACATCAGGGGTCTCCTGATGGTTTGGGCTAGGAAAAATGACTCTTGGCAGGCGTTTACCAAATACTGACATAACAAAGCAGTCTTAATCTTTAAATTGGAAAGACAATTATATTGAACACACTGCTAAGTACATATGTTGGGATGTTTACTAATTATTGTATTTTCATCCAGATCTAGAGTTGGAATTGTCACAATTTTCACCCAGCAAGATGGATGCTCAGAGCCCACAAGTATTGGTGATGTTCTGCTCTGTTTCATGCTGGAATATCAGCAGAAAATGTAGAGTACAAACTAGGGACATGTACAATAGCATGTCACGTGGCGTTCTCAGTAAAATCGTTAATCTGTGGTCAGCTTTGATGGTGTAGCTTCTCATTATACTTTCTTTTCCTTCTCTTAACAGTAGAGCAGTAGAATACAACAGAACTGACACATCCTGAAGAAGTGGAGGGAAGATTTGGAGTAGCAGAGCAGCAGTTTACTCTAATCCTTCCAATATGTTCCCCCTCCTCTCTCTTTCTCTTTTCTTTTCTCTCTCTCTCTTTCATTCTCTCCTTCCCCCATCTCTCTCATTCTCTTTTCTTTTCTCTCTCTTTCATCCTCTCTCTCCCTCCCTCTCTCTCATGACATATTAGGCTAAGAGAGGGATGTGGCGGCTCAGTGGCTAAGACACTGAGTTTGTCGGTCAGAAAGGTCAGCAGTTAGGTGGTTCGAATCCCTAGCGCTGCGTAACGGAGTGAGCTCCCATTATTTTCCCAGCTTCTGCCAACCTAGCAGTTCGAAAGCATGTAAAATGCAAGTAGAAAAATAGGAATCACTTTTGATGGGAAAGCAACAGTGTTCCGTGCGCCTTTGGTGTTTAGTCATGCCGGCCACATAATCATGGAAACGTCTTCAGACAGCGCTGGCTCTTCGGCTTTGAAACAGAGTTGAGCACTGCCCCCTAGAGTCGGGAACAACTAGCACATATTTGCGAGGAAAACCTTTACCTTAGGTACAGTATCTTCAGAATTGACTTATATATGGGTAGACTGAGAGGTTATTGCTGGGGTGCAGAAACAAGAAGATAACAATACCAAAGCATCATCATTTTAAAACACTGGGGAGGATTAACTCTTAGTAGCAGTAACTTCACAGTTATCACCCACATTTCTTCTTCCAGAATTAACTGGTATAGTATTGCGTTTTGGCTCTGAAGCAGCATCTGGAGCCAGTCTGTGATCTCAAGAAGAGTGCTTCCTTTCATTCTAAATCTAGCTATCATTAAAAAAAGGGTCAATATCAGCTGAGTTCATTGCCATAGATGTACAGAGGATGGTTTCTGCTGGTGCAACCATGGGATTGCATTGCATCCTGTCCTCTGCTGAAAAATGGAGCATCCTATTTTCATGGCCCTCTTGAAACAGGAGGATCCAAATTCTCCGCAACGTTTGGGCTCCTTTTGCAAAGTCCTGGGCTGTGATTTCTGTCCCCTCAAGGGCTCCAGAACTTCCTCCACTCTCATACTTTGAATGTCAGATACGATCCAGGTTATTTACCACCCTAGAACTTTGTGATGCCAGTAGATGTCAGAGAATCCACCATAGTGTTTACTTAGTCCTTTGTGGCTCTATTTTTTCCTGTGCTGACAATTACCCATGTAATATCCAGGAATAGCAGTAAGAGGAATCATGCCTGTGTTGCACAGAAGTGATACACAGTGCTCTTGCACTATTGCACAATTCCAGGAAAGCTGTACTCTTGCAAAAAATACTACTCTTTCGGTAGTTGTCAAGCAAGGTAGCTAACAAGGGACTGCATTGCAGTATTTAGTGCATGAGGCACAGCTGCCAAAATAGCATGCTACTGCTGCTGCTGTTGTTACTGGCTTCTGTATAATCCTGGGAAATTAGTCCCTTTGAACTGGAACACAGAAATAGGTGATATTCAGTAGTTATTGCAAGCAGGAGTATCTACTTGTAATTGAAAGTATAATTGAATGTCTCCACTTATTTACTGGTTTGCCAGAAGTAAATGGTGATGCTAGTAGGAAGTGACCAAGGAGTCCAGATCTGACTTCACAGCTGGCAACGCCCGGAAATGTAATTGAACATGGAATTAAATTATTGTTCTTCAGGGCTCTATGGCTGCAGGGTCTGCTGTTTTCTGTTCTTTGATCACTTGAAGCGGCTTTTCACTTATCAGCCAACTTGTTCCAGAGTCTGAGGTTGATTAGAACCGAGGGGAAGTGACAGGTCCAAGATCTCTCAGCTGGCTTTCATGCCCAAGAGAGGATTTGAACCTGGGTCTTCTGGCGCTTAGTCCAGCAACTTAACCACTGTGCGATACTTCACTGGCTCTCGTGTAATTAAATTGTCTGCTATTAAATCCTATGGTCTGCTGCCCTGGCTCTCTTGTAGTAATCTCTGCTATTAAAATCCAGCTATTGCACCTCTCCTTCCACTTTGAACCTCAATGTGTGTGAATGTACACACAATGACACTGATAAATATGCACTCTCATACATCCAGACATGGGTGCACACCAGTGGTGCGTTTCAAAAATTGTTCGAACCTACTCTGCGGGTGTGGCCTCCTTTGTGGGAGTGGCTTGCCGCCCATGTGACCGATGGGAGTGGCTTGCCGCCCATGTGACCGGATGGGAGTGGCTTGCCACCCATGTGACCGGATATGAAGATGCCGACGACACTTGTCAGAACCACCTTAAATTACCTCACACACAGCACTGGCCTGCATAAGAATAGGATGTAAACTTGTTTTTTAAAAGGCATCTTTGGTTTGCGTTAAAACAACTTCAACACACGCAATGTTCTGATTGCA
>NC_045542.1:7978282-8128282 GCF_009769535.1 Thamnophis elegans
GTCCTCATGATTGATGCAAAAGGTTCTGCTTCTTGGAGAAGCTGTTTGGTTTGGACTCCGTTCCTCCTTGATGCTAACACACCTCCTGTATCCCGCTTTTCAAACGCCTCAGTTCGTTTTTGAGATGAGGAGGAGATGCTCTGAAACCACTTGCAGACCACAAGATAGTCACCTTCTCCTCCCCCTTCCCCCCAAACTTGCTATGATCCAGGAAGCCCTGCTTTGCTGTCTCTGTGGGTCCTCTTATCTTTTCCTCTGGGGAATCTCTGGCTTGCCCATCAGAAACCTCAAATTCCCCAAGAGCATCTTCACTGACCAGAACAGAGCACTGCCCTGCTCTGGCCCGTGAAATATAGCAATACGACCAGCCAGCATCCTAGCTCTTTTTATAACATCTTCCCACAGTATAGACATTGGTCCTGTAGCCTCTGCCGTTACAGGCGTCCGGCTTCTCTAGGTTTCTCTTTTCCCGGACAAATGCCAGCGCTCAGTGGCGCCAATTTGGCCAAGGCACCAGGGCTGCCCTTCAGCTCTGTAGAGTTACAACGGCCATCGTCCTCCCTAGCTGGCCAGCAGAGCCGCTAGCGGAGAAAGGCTGTGGATCGCCCTTGCGATTTGGCTCGGAGGATCCGGCTGCTTCTCAGCCGGGCTCCGCTGCTGTGCCCATGCGCGCCAGAAACCTCCTTGGCTGGTTCCGAAGGATTTCGGGTTTGAGAAGCCTTGCGGGGAATTGGGGGGATCTGGGCGTGACCTTCAAGCAGACTCGCCCCATCCAGGAAACAGGGCTTCAGTTTGGCTCCCTCCTTCTCTTAATTGATTCTTTCCTTCTGCCTTTTTTCTTTTTCTTTTTTGGCTCCCCATCTCCTGTACTCCGCTCCATCTGCCCCGTTTCTCTCCCCCCCCCCCGCCAAGGCACCCTCTATCTCACCCGTTCATTTCTAAAGCACCGGAGACAACGCTCCCCTCCCCATCCCATAAGGAGGGACCCCGGGCGTCCCCCCTCCCCAATCTCCAGGATGCTGAGAATAGACCAATAGGTTGACCCCACCCAAGTTTCCCAAATTCTTCTTAGAATAGGGTATTGCGTGTGTGTGTGTGCGTATGTGTGTATATGCGCCAATAAACCAATTTCCACCTTACTCTTCCCCACCACCTCCGGGACCGAACCGGAGCTGGGAAGGAAAGGAGGGGAGGAGGGATGTGGGGGGGGGGGTAGGGCGGGGCACGGAGGGAGGGGACTCTCCGCCGCCGCTGCCGCCGCCGCCGCCGCCGCTGCTGCCGATTATGTCACATCGATCAGACGCTGCAGCCGAAGCAGTAGGAGCCAGCGAGGCGACCGCAGCGGCCGCGGAGTGAGCGGAAGGACGGGCGCGGCTTCAGGTAGGGGGCTAAGAGGACCCAAGAGCGGGAGCCCAACAGCTACCCCCCCTGTATCAACTTCGGGGCTCTTCCATGGATGCTCGGATGGGGGCGAGAAGGAAAACCGGGGGTTTTCTAGGCTGAGAAGTGTTTCTGTCCCGTGTCCCCCCCCCTCCCCTCTTTGTCAGGAAAAAAAACCAGGGATGGTTTCCCCAAATCTGGAAGAGAAGAGAAATTATGAGGTTCCCCCAATGGGCTCGAACTCCCCCCCACGATCCCCCGGCGAGCCTCTTCCTCCTCCTCGTTAGAAGGTTTCTCTATGCTCCCTCCTCCGCTGCTGAGAAAAGTTGCGCGGCTGGGTGTGTGTGTGTGTGTGTGTGTGTCTATGTGTGATGAGGATCCCCCTGAATCCGGTGCAACTTAAGGCTTGGGCATGGCGGGTTGTTGTCTGGTTTTATTACAGAAGAAACTGAGGAGGCGGATAGGAGGGAGGTGGCTCCCCCGACCCTTAGGCTGGCCGGCGGGCGGGCGGAGTAGGGGGGGTCCCACCTGCAGACAAGAGACCTGTATGGGAATGCGGGGTTCCCGGGTCGAGGACCGGGAGATTAGAGGAGAGATCGGGATCAAAATCTGGCAAGTTTTTCAACCCAACGTTTAGATGGATAACGCAGAGGAGAGGATTGTAGCAGCGTTGGGGCTGAACCGAAGCTATGGCCATGACAGAAATGGCCGGGAGAAAAAAATGCAGATATACGTTCACTTATATGTTCACAATATATGCCAAGGTGGAGGATCCATCAGGGTTAAAGATTGTGTGTGTGCAGGTGTGTGTGTGTGTGTGTGTGTGTGTGTGTGTGTGTGTGAGAGAGAGAGAGAGAGAGAGAAGGGGTAAGGCTTACACTAGGAGTAGGAAAGGAGTAAGGCTGTCTGCAGGATGGGGCATTTGTATGTGTTGGTCAGGGAATGGTCTCTGGGTGCCATTAGAGAAGGAGGGGGAGAAGTGCAGGAGACCAATCTGTGCATGAATGCACCAGTGCAGAAGGGGTGCATAGTGAGTGAGGTGTGTGTGTGTGTGTGTGTAGAGCACAAGGAGTGGGGAGCCTGGGGTGTGAGAAGCGGAAGCATTGTGTGCTGGGAAGGATGCTGTGGGAATTGTGGCCAGCGTATGGGGGCTGAGTTATGGCTGTGGAGTGAGCAGCAGAAGGGTGTGGCACTTGGAACCGGGCCTAAAGCAGACAGCTTTTCCCTCCAGGAACCCTGGGATGAGATCACCTTTCTTAAGCAGCTGATACGGAGGGAGGGGGGCAAGTTGCTCCTGATTTATGTATTAAAATTACAGCGGTGTGCGTGTGTGCATTGAATCTTGGGTTGTTCTTTGCCCTTGGCAGCACAACATTGTGGGCTGTTTGCTAGGATCCATCTATGCTCGGAAGATGCTTCAGGTTGTTGCTTCTTTCCTGTACGGTCTGTGTGTGTTTCTATGCACCCAAGGAGAGATCCTGCTGTTCATTTGTACGAGGAGTGGTAACGATTTTGATAAAGCATTGTTTTCTTGGAAGTGGGTGGTGATGGTATAACGTGAAGCTGCACTGCTCGGGGACAATGGCAAATGATTTGGGACAGAAGGATAAAATTCAGGGGGAGATCTCTAAGATGGGGGCGGATGTGTACAAGAGTACAGGTTGTAAGAGGTGGTGGGCATGTTTGTTGTTGATGCAAGCAACAGCCTTTTGGGGTGTGATAAATGGGGCTTGTGGGTGTGAGGGAATATTCATTGGGTGGTATGTTTCTGTACAGAAGAGAGCGGGGAGGCACCCTGGTGTTTGAAATATTGTGCATGCAGAATTGCTGTTCTGTATTATATGGAGGATGAATGTGGCTGAGGATAGACAAGAATCCAGGGTCTATAAGATTTTTTTGACTACATGCATTTGCTATGTAGTTATTGTATAGTACAACTAGTGTGATTGATTTGCAGGTAAATGGCAGACTCCTTGAGTTAGTGCATAATCTTTAGTGTCTAAATCAAGTATTCAAGTATCTTTTGGACATGTCAGGAATGGCTGATGGATATTGGAACATCTAATATATTTCTATTTCTCTCTCTCTCTCTCTCTCTCTCTCCCTCTCTCTCTCTCTCTCTCTCTCTCCCTCCCTCCCTCCCTCCCTCCCTCCCTCCCCTCTCCCCATGAAAAGAGAGGCAGTTTGCATGTAGGAAAGCTATATTTATCCTGACTGCATTATGACATTAAAATGTTCAGCTTTGTTTGGACTCTTTGTGCATATAGGGTGTCTGAGAATGTTAGTGCCTGTGAAGGTATTTTCTTAAGGTGGAGAAGTACTAGGATCTGTGTTCATGCAAGGCAGTCTTCTGAATTGGGTTCTGTGGTGTTATGTGTGCGCGCAACAGATCTTATTTTGTGCAAGAGCTTGCCCAGTCAATCCACATTGAATTGTCTGAAGCCTTTCATCAATCTTTCATCGTAAAGATTAATCCAGTAGCCAAAAGTACTCAAGAGAGAATGCATTTCTTTCAGAAATATGAGCCATCCTTAACTTACTACATAACAGGGACTGAATGAACCTGGCCTTTTTATTCCTTAAATGACAGGTCCTGTGAACAAGGGATCAATAATGCATAGATCACAGTGGCTTTTAGCTTATCTCAGATTGTATCTCAGAGGGTTGCCTGAAAAGGATGCTAACTCATATTGTATTTTGGTCATGATCTTTCTTGCTTGTAAATTGTACCCTGTGAGGGTTTCACAGGTAAGGCTCTTCTGAAAGGTATGAATGTCTAACCTTGCCAAGAATGATGGAAGCATCCATGCAAAATTCTGCTTGTACCCGATTCTGCTGGCCTTTCTTTAAACATTCAAAGTCACAGAGCTTTGATTGAATGCCCAGCTTAGGATCTGTTTCATTATGGTAATGCCACGATTTTAAAAGGGTACTTTCTATCATACACAGAGTGCTCTTCTCTTGCCAGGAAATCAATGCAACTGAAAAAAAGAGATAATAACTAGATTCCAGTGGCTGTAATAGTCCAAACAAGCTTTCATTTCAAAAAGGAACACTGCCCATCTATTTAAAGAAGATGGTATAGACAGCTCATCACCAATTTTTGATATTTTAAGCAGCCTCTGGTATATGTTACAACTTAAGCAGGAGATTCTTAATCTTGAGGTCAATAGTGCAATGCGCTCTACATGGGGCAGCCTTTGAAGAGTATTCAGAGACTTCAACTCGTCCAGAATGCAGCCGCGCGAGCGATTGTGGGTGCACCTCGGTACACCCACGTCACACCTATCCTCCGCGAGCTGCACTGGCTACCAATCGGTCTCCGGATACACTTCAAAGTGCTAGTCGTAACTTATAAAGCCCTTCATGGTATTGGACCTGGGTACTTGAGAGACCGCCTGCTGCCAATTACCTCCCAAAGATCCATTAGATCACACAGAGTAGGCCTCTTCCGGGTTCCATCTACTAGCCAATGCCATCTGGCTACTACCCGGGGGAGGGCCTTCTCTGTAGCAGCTCTGGCCCTTTGGAATGAACTCCCCGTGGAGATCCGGACCCTCACCTCTCTCCAGGCCTTCTGGAAAGCCGTCAAAACCTGGCTGTGCCGGCAGGCCTGGGGTTGATGAGTTCCCCTCCCCTCTCGACTGGTATGGCTGTGTGATTTTCGTGTATTTTAATTATGTGTACTGTTGTTTATGTTCCCTTTCCCCTTTGAGTTGTTCGCCGCCCTGAGTCCCTCCTGGAGAAGGGCGGCATACAAATAAACCAAATACAATACAATACAATACAATAGATAGATTTAAGGGAATCCATGAACTTGGATGGGAAAAGTGCGATTTTAATTTCACTAACTTCTAACTGAAATTAACTGGAAAAAAAACATTTCTGTTTTTTCTCAAACTCAAAGATTCTCCTTGGATTTCAATTTGGAGGAAAATAAATCCCATGCTTTAGTGGTCATATGCTCTTATTAGCAAGACAGGAATCACTGGGATTTGCAATCCAGAATATTCAGAATATTAGTTCTTCACTTCCAGTTTTATACTTTGGCAAAAAGGATCAGATCAGATTTATGGAGATTTATTTCTCTTTTGTTCATATTGGGGTGTAATGTATGAAGGCCAAGACTTTCTGTCATTCCACCCCTTTTTCATCTGCCTGATTTGTTGGAACAAGGAATAAATCCTGTAGCCCTGACTCAAAATTGATAAGTGGGAAGAAGGAGATTAGTCCCAAATATTGGACTCTTACAAAAGTCTTGCTTGTTCCCAAAGGATTTGAGTGGATAGACATAGCATCCGCTGACATCTTCCGTGTTCAAATTCTTAAGGTCTCAACATAGACACTGCGGTAATCAATTGAGTATTTAGAAAAATGAATGGAAATGAAGGGCATTTTCTGCCCTGAGAGATAATGTGATACAGGTCCCCAAAGCTGGGTTAATTAAAATGACTGGGAAATGTGTTCTGGAAAGCTGGAACACTCTTGTGATGCCGATTTTCTCATATTCAGTGAAAGGGGGAAATCCTTTTTCACTTTGACTATTATTATTATTTTTTGGATGGTTGGAACAGCCTGCTACATCATTTTTGCTGGTTCCCTTATTAGGGAGATGCTGTTCAGTTGTCCCTTTCATCAGCCTCATAACTAACCGAAGAATGCTAATATCTGGGGACACAATTGTGGTAATAATAAAAAAAATCCACTTATGGATCATTCTAGTTCCCCCCCCTCCTGCCTCTTTTATTCCAGTGGGGAGGAGGGGCTGGCCTGTAGATGACCTGTCCTCCCACTCTTGTGCCAACCACAGTTAATAACCAAAATGTTCTCTTTCCTGGGAGAACGGAAGCAAAGCTGGTTGTTCCCCGTCTGTCTCTTTTCCTCCAAGGGCCTGATAAGGGGTGGTGAGGGGTGGGGAGGAGAAGGCTGACGCTGACGGGGCAGCAGGTGGCAATTGATTTACAGGAGAATCTGTCTTGCTGCTGGTGGTGGGGATGGGGAACAGATAGCCATATGTTGCTGGGCAACAGAGAATTTATGGACTGGCATGCTCCCCATCAATCCGGCTTGTCAATAGTGCTAGTGATAGGATGGAGGGAAATACCAAGGGCCAGTGTATCCAGCTGCAGAGATGCCCTCACTTAGGGCTCTCTGCTCTCTCCCTTCCTTCTAGCACCAGCCCTCTCTCCGTCTTATTATCTCTGCTCTTGTCTCTTCCTTCTGCATTAGATCCCGGTCTCTCTTGTTCTCCACGAAAGCCCCTTTGTTCCAGGGAATCCGTTTCCTGACCCAGTGGCCATACTGTCACCAGCTTTGGTGTTTCCCAAAGCGGCAACAGGACTGGAGACAACAAGGTCCCTGTTCCTCTGGGTTTGGGGGCAAAACGGCAAGGAAGAGACTGGGATTCATGGATCTCCAACTAACTCGCAGCCTCGGGTTTTTTTCTGGCTGCTGAGTTGATGTCACCCAGGTCCACAGCTCCACCAGCACATCCATTAAATGTAACCAGAGACCTCATGACTCACCCTTCTATCCCCTGCTGGTTGGCCTGCCTTGAATCTCCATGATCCCTTCCTCAGCCTCTGCAGAAATAAGATGGGACTCGAAAAAGAGGGGTAAAGGATACTATAGGTCTCCCTCTTCCCATTCCTCTCCTGTGTGCCTGTGTCCTTTAATTTTATTACAGATAAAAGGGATGTTCCAAGAGTAATGATTTCTTTTTTACTCTCCCCCCCCCAGAGAAGCTACCAGAGAAATGAGAATGTTTAGCTTCCACCAACCTTGCAGATGATACTGCACTGCTCCACTGGGTCCTTTTCATTTGTGGATAATATTGGAAGAGTGCTTCTCAAATACTGTGTCAGCGTTCCAAATACCGTATAGAATTAAATCAGAGTCTAAGGCAAAACTATGCTTAAAGTTCCAATTTAATAAAGCAGGCATGTTGGCAGATATCTGTGGGGATTCCAACTCTGGAAGTTTCAACAGAATCCCACCCTGTTAAAAGTTCATGATCTTGTCCCCACACCCACAGTCCATCACATGATCCAATCTCCTTCTTCCACGCTGGCGTCCATGCCCAGCTTCTTCCGGTCAGGTGTACTGGTGTGGAGACAAAAGATGACCTTGGCTTCTAGTAAAGAATGAAAAACAATACATTCCAAAATCCTACTCCTGTCTATTCCCCCCTCCCATTGACTATACTTAAAGAAACAGCATAATGAAATTAGAGAAAGTGTGGCAGGCCAAAATTCTAAAAGGAATATAAATGCAGGCCTGACATACCGAGCTGTATACATACACTTGCAGCTTGCCCTAGCTAGCCTGACCAACTATGTGATCCAGATAGCAAAAAGGCACAAGCCGACTGAAGGCTGAAAGGGCTGAAATGGGGTTACCAATTTCAGCTTTCAGGTTACCCATACCTCTATCACTAGTCTAGGAAAGCATCCACTGCTTGGTGTCTGATTGTCTACAGGTGATCAAGCAGGAAAACATTCTGAAGTGGGGGAGAATTGGTTAAGCCTTTGATTAGCTGGAAATGACTAACATCACAGATATGTTGTGGTAGAGAGCAATTGAAGCAATAGTAAAATTGGCTTTAATACTCATGATCTTCTTTGCAAAGCTCAGCCCAGGCAGGTCCTATTGAAATCAACAGCAGTCACAATTTTATACAGTTCTCAACAAATTATATTAGGGGAGATTGCCTTGCATTTTTGTTGTTGTTCAGTCACTAAGTCATGGCTGATTCTTTATGACTCCATGGACCATAGTGTCAGGCCTGCATTTATATTCCTTTTAGAATTTTGGCCTGTCACACTTTCTCTTATTTCATTATGCTGTTTCATTAGTATAGTCGATGGGAGGGGGGAATAGAAGGAGTAGGATTGTGGAATGTATTGTTTTCATTCTTTACTAGAAGCCAAGGTCATCCTTTGTCTCTGTACTTTGACACCTGACCGGAAGCAGCTGGGTGTGGATGCCAGCGTGGAAGAAGAAGATTGGACCATGTGATGGATTGTGGGTGTGGGGACAAGATCATGAACTTTTAACTGGGTGGAATTCTGATGTCATTTCTAGAATTGGGATTCCATAGCATATTGCCAACATGTCTGTCTTATTAAATTGGAACTTTAAGGATAGTTTTGCCTTGGTCTCTGATTTAATTCTGCATGATATTTGGAACGCTGACACATAGCTTGCCAGCCCCTCTGTCCTCTGCTGTCTCTTAAGAGTTTGGCCAAATTCATGTTCATTGCACCACTGACATTATCTAACCATCTCATCCTCTGCCGTCCCTTTTGTCTTCAATCTTTCCCAACATCAGGATCTTTTCCAATAAGTCTTCACTTCTCACTTGGTGGCCAAAGTATTTGAGCTTGAGCTCCATCTGTCCTTCATCTTCATCTTCATCTGTCCTTCCAAAGAACAGTCAGAGCTGACTGCCTTTAGGATCAACTGATGCTTATGTGAATCAAAATCTTGGGATGCCATTTCCAAATCTTTCCCTCTTAAATGAAGCTGTCACATCCAAAAATAGAATTCCAGCCAGAATGTAAATGGCCTATCAGATCTGGGAAGACAGTGTCACATTTTTGTTCAAATAATAGCACAATCCATCCCATTCAACTGGATATAAATGTCTGTAACTCTCCACATTCTGCTCTTTGTTATATTCCTGATTTGTCCAGAAATTCTATCTCTGGGGGGGGGGAAAAGGCATTGATCATATGCTGTGGTCAGGACCAGACACCCAAAATTCTTTGAAATAAACTTATGCTGTAGGCAAAACTTAATTTTGTTTCTACAATATGTCTGGCAATATGCATTGGCAGCCCTTGAAATCCCCGAGGCATCTCCTTGGTTCTTTTCATGTTTTTTTGACCCTACTGATAGTACGGTTTGTTGGGAATATTGGCCCCTTGTACATTTTCATTCTACAATCCAATTTCCCACCTCTTAGGGGCAAATCCACTTGTATAGGATAAAGATAAGAAAGCTGTCCTTCTCCACTCCCGAGGATCTGTATGTTTATAAGCAGAGAATTCTACTGCCAATTACTGCCTACTGCCAATTACCTCCACGCGACCTATTAGATCTCATCGGTTAGGCCTCCTCCGAGTTCCATCTGCCGGTCAATGCCGACTGGCAACTACGCGGAGGAGAGCCTTCTCGGTGGTAGCTCCGACCCTATGGAACGATCTCCCCGTGGAGATTCGTACCCTCACCACCCTCCAGACCTTCCGCACAGCCCTCAGAATCTGGCTATCCCGTCAGGCCTGGGGCTAAGACTGTAACCCGCCCGAATGGTATGAATGTTGTGTTTTTTTAATTATGTATTGTCTTATATGTTAAAAGTTTGTCTCCCCCTCCACTTTGGGTTGTGAGCCGCCCTGAGTCCCCCCAGGGAAAAGGGCGGCATATAAATAAACTTCAAACTCAAACTCAAACTCAAATTCCTAGCATGGACAGTTAATATGAATTATGCACCTATTTCATGCTCCCCGTGGATTTCTCATGACAAGGAAAAAAGTGGGGGAAATGGTAGAATAATATAGAAGGGTTACAAATGGAAGTCAGTGTGCCTGAAATTGTTGTAAAATGTTATAGCAGTAGCAGTAGACTTATATACCGCTTCATAGGCCTTTCAGGCCTCTCTAAGCGGTTTACAGAGAGTCAGCATATTGCCCCCAACAATCTGGGTCCTCATTTTACCCACCTCGGAAGGATGGAAGGCTGAGTCAACCCTGAGCCGGTGAGATTTGAACCGCTGACCTGCTGATCTAGCAGTAGCCTGCAGTGCTGCATTTAACCACTGCGCCACCTTGGCATTGTAAAATGTTATGGCTACATACAAAAGGCTTCTTTTGAAGCACTCTAGCTTTTTATTTGAGGGTTGTTGAGTTAGAAAGTGGGGGCTGGGGTAGCTGGTTCTTCTCATATAGAGTAATCTGCTTGGTTCCCGCATGGTTTTGCAGTCCCAAAAAGCTTCCAATATTAAGTATTATGGATTGGGAAGCGTTGGTGTTCCAGTAGCTGTTGAACCACAGTTACAGCATCCTTCTTAACTGGACATGCTGGCTAAAGCTTCTGAGAACTGTAGTTTCATTACATTTGGAAAGCCAGAAGGTCCCCTCTTCTGGATTGCGTTAGGCCAAAAATCTGCCAAACGTTATTTGTGGATAACAACTTTATTCAACTAATATGTCATATTAATTCTAAGATGTATGTGCCAGTGGTAGGATTCATTTTTTTTTACTATGGGTTCTGGGGGTGGGTTCACCGACAAAAGGGCGCCCGACAAAAGCGCGCCCAACAAAACCGCAGTGACGAAACCATGAGTTCTAAACCGCACCGACAAATTAGCGCAGAAGCACGCCGACAACAGCGCGACAGAAGCACACTCTAAACCTAACCCTAAACCTAACCCTAACCCTAAACCTAACCCAAACCTAACCCTGAACCTAACCCTAAACCTAACCCTAAACCTAACCCTAAACCTAACCCTGAACCTAACCCTGAACCTAACCCTGAACCTAACCCTGAACCTAACCCTAACCCTAAACCTAACCCTAAACCCAGCCCTGACCCTAACCCTTACCTTAACTTAAATCGCACTTCTGTCGGCGTGCTGTTGTCGGCGCGCTGTTGTCGGCGCGTTGATGACGTAGCGGTTTTCACACCACGGTTTTGTCGGCGTGCTTTTGTCGTGCGTGCATTTGTCGGGTCCTGCTGTGGGTGTGGTTTGGTGGGCGTGGTGTGGCTTGGTGGGCATGACAGGGGAAGGATACTGTAAAATCCTCATTTCCTCCCAATCAACTGGGACTCAGGAGGCAGAGAATAGATGGGGGGGCGGGGCCAGTCAGAGGTGGTATTTTCCAGTTCTCCGAACGACTCAAAATTTACGCTACCGGTTCTCCAGACCTGGTCAGTACCTGCTGAATACCACCTCTGATATGTGCACTGTATTCTCTGTTCAGGGAGACAGCCCATCCAGAGAGCAAAACACGTGTACTCAACTGTGCAAATTTACATAGTACACAATTAGTTATCATAGCCTCCTAGGACTGTTAATATTTACCTAGAACAGAAGTAACCCAAAATGAACAAAAGGTCAAAACTCTATGTAGACTTTAACTAGGCCTCTGAAAAAAAGAACAGAAGGGTGGGATGGGATCTTGGATCTTATTTGGAGGCTCTGCAGTCATTCTGTGCTGCTATCACTACTCTGGAATCCGGGTCCAGAACAATTGGTCCCTTGTTATACATTGGCAATGTGCTGTTTACTGGACTGCTTGTGGCCCCCAAGTTTCCGCTGCTGTGCCATCAGCCTGACCCAGCCTCGGGGCATCCTTTCTACAAAGCAAGCTTCATTTGGACATCAGGCAGACTGGTGGGATCTCAAACAGAGTGGGTGGAATGTGCCACAGATATATGGGAAGCAGGGTGGGGAAGCCATCTGGAAGGGACTACACATCAGCGGTTTAGCATAGAGGGACAAGTGGGAGAGAAAGGAGGAAGTAAATGGCTCTTTCTCCTGTTCTGTTGGTAGGAGAAACGGATTCTCCTGGGAAGCAAGATACGATGGGGAAATTTCTCCAAACCCAATGATGAGTGGACACTACATGCTCTGCTTAAGCCAAGTTTATATTAGCAATAGCAATAGCAGTTAGACTTATATACCGCTTCATAGGGCTTTCAGCCCTCTCTAAGTGGTTTACAGAGTCAGCATATCGCCCCCACAGTCTGGGTCCTCATTTCACCCACCTCGGAAGGATGGAAGGCTGAGTCAACCTTGAGCCGGTGAGATTAGAACCGCTGAACTGCAGATAACAGTCAGCTGAAGTGGCCTGCAGTACTGCACCCTAACCACTGCGCCACCTCGGCTCTTAATATTGAACTGCATTGGAGAACATCACAAGGTTCTGCCCACTGAAGGAGGGTATAAACAGCCTTTATATAATTGTATAATAAGTACAGTTGATGTGTCAGTTATCAAGCTGTTTTGATAACCAGAATTGACTTTACAGGTAGTCCTCATTTGCCTACAGTAATTGGGCTCAAAAACTCCACGGTTATTGGAAGAAATCTCATTTTGAGATTTCAGAGCCAAGGTGGCGCAGTGGTTAAATGCAGCACTGCAGGCTACTGCTAGATCAGCAGGTCAGCGGTTCAAATCTCACCGGCTCAGGGTTGACTCAGCCTTCCATCCTTCCGAGGTGGGTAAAATGAGGACCCAGATTGTTGGGGGCAATATGCTGACTCTCTGTAAACCGCTTAGAGAGGCCTGAAAGGCCTATGAAGCGGTATATAAGTCTACTGCTATTGCTATTGCTATTGCTATTTTGGTTTTCCCCCCCATTTTACAGGGTTAATCCTATAAGGAAGGCAGGAAGGAAACATTCTGGTGTTGTTTCTAGCCTAATCTTTATTGCCCTGCTTACAGAAACTGCCTTTTCGGTTAACCCTGATTACATTGTAACTGCTAAGACAACGTGAGTGATGTTGAGTTGGCCATGCCCACCCAGTAACATGACCACCAAGCCCCACCTACCCTGCTGGTCATTAGGGCAGAGAACCGGTTGTTAAATTATTTGAATCTCACCACTGGTTATTAAGCAAGGACCTCATGTGACTGTGACTTCCGATGTCCTGCCGGCTTCCCCAATGCTTTCGTTTGTGGGAAGTCAGCTTGGGAGGTCACAAAGTGTGATCATGTGACTGCAGGATGTTGCAACATTGTAATCTCAAGGCAGGCATTGAGTGCCTGGATCACAATCATGGGACTGAAGGGCTACTGTGCCCCCTATAAGTACTAGGTCCAATTGTAACTCCTACTCATTCAGTACTGACATAAGTTTAAACAGTTGCTGAATGAGTGGTTGTTAAATAAGGACTAATTAGTATGTTTACTGTGTGATATACAGTTAGCAAAGGGTATATAGGTAGTCCTTGATTTATGACTGTGATGAACCCTGCTCACTACAGTCATAAGTCATGATGGTTGTAAATGGGTAATTATGTGATCAACCTAATTTTATGATCATTTATTTTGCTGTGGCTGTTAAGCAAATCCCATACCCATTAAGCGAACCCCTTGTTCATTATGGGATGCTTTTGGCAAAACTTGGAAGTAAACGTTGGTTTTTGGCAAACATGTTATAAATTGTGATCATGTCACTGTAGGACACAGCAATTGTCCATAAATGTAAGTCCATTGCCAATGCTTGAAATGTAACCATGTGACCCAGGGGTGAAATTCAGCAGGTTCTGACAGGTTCTGGAGAACCGGTAGCAGAAATTTTGAGTAGTTCGGAGAACCGGCAAATGCCACCTCTTGCTGGCCCCAGAGTGGGGAGGGAATGGAGATTTTGCAGTATCCTTCCCCTGCCACAGCCACCAAGCCACAGCCACAGAAACGGTAGTAAAAAAAATTGAATTTCACCACTGATGTGACCTCTGGGGACCTCTATCTAAGTGACCGGTCGCATGTCAAGGACTACTAGTATCTGTGAAAGTCAGACTTTCGTGGTTACTCACTTCCCAATTACCTGTCAAAAGATACTAATACTATATTGCTGCAGTAATACACGGGCTATTACCGATATTTGCAATGTTCTGTCAGCATCTAGGCAAACCAATGAAGCAAGTTAATAGAAACGGTCTTTAGGGGCCTAAATAGATTACAGATTTTGGTTTGTGTGTTAGCACTGGATTTTCTCCCTCAGATCTCCTTCACTGAATCTTTCTTCCAGAACTAGGAGGCCCATTCCAAGCCTAACAAGATCAGGATCCGAAAAAGCAGGATTGCAGAAACAAGAAAAGACCAAATGATTTTTGGCATGTGGCTAAGACATAATCCTAATGTAGTTAAAATCTTTATAATTCGTGCCTCTTTTGGAATAAAAGACAAGATGTTCAGTATCGTGTATTTTATGTTACTTTCATTTACCTGCAAAGTCCAGAATTGGTAAATGAGATCTTGTCATACAAGCTTCAAACTTGCTAATGATTATTATGTCCATGCTGTGCATAATGTGCAAACTCTTTTTTTGTTGTTCTGTTCAATCACATTGGAGACTGGATAAGTCCCTGTAGTTTTCTTGGCAGGGTTTTTCAGAGGTTGTCTGCCATTGCCTCCTTCCTAGGGCTGAAAGAAAGTGACTGGTCCAAGGTCAACCAGATGACTTTGTGCCTAAGTCGGAGCTAGAATTCATGGTCTCCTAATTTCTAGCCTGGTCCCTTTAATACTACACCAAACTGTGTATCCATGCAAACACTGATTGCTTTTGAATTAATAATAATCTTGCAGAACTAGGCCTTTATGTTTCCATTTATAGATTTATTTATTTATTGCAAAGTTTTGTAGCCCAGCCAACATGAAAGACTCTAATGCGTTAAAATTATAAGCACAACAACAGAAATAAATCAAGATTAAAATAAGGAAATAAATTAATGTTCCCTCACGGTGGATGCCTTCTCCTAAAATGAGGGATTGATCAGTCTTTCTCAAGAGGGATTGAAATTCAGCTTTCAAAACTGAACCGTATGACATGTTTGTCGTACGGTCTGTACCAGAGGTGGGTTCCTGCCAGTTCGCACCAGTTCGGTAAAACCGGTTCGTCACATCTACCGAACCAGTTAGAAGAGGTTCCACCAGTGGACCCGGAAAGCAGGCCACACCTACAGAAGAGGTTCCAAATTTTTTTGAAAAGGGACAGAGAGACAAAAGGAAGGAAAGAGAAAGAGAGAGAGAGAGAGAGAGAGAGAGAGAGAACACATGGCTAGCAAGCCTCTCCCACCAGGTCACATGGCCGGCAAGCCACTCCCACAAAGGAGGCCACACCCACAGAGTAGGTTCGGTCTGTACCCATGCCTGGCAAAAGAATCTCATAAGACCGCCCTGTTTTAATTCGCATTGTTTTAAAACACAAGTGATATTTCAGTATTTTGAGATCAGACTCAGATGGTGGGAGGGAGTTCTGAATTCCCAGTTCTGAACAGAACCTTAAGCTTATTTTCAACCAATTAAACGCCCATTGAAACGTACAAGGAGCACACAGTGGATCCATCCTTTTTAAGTTGGGAGTGTAAAAGATGTTGAATGTGTTTGTGGGATGATATTCCCTCACTCTGAATAACCTTGAGCATTCATATACTAGATCTCACTGGACATCCGTTCTCAGAGCTCGGGAGTGAATCGGGTTGGCAGTGGAGAAGACTGAAGGATTAGAAAGCCAAACACTCTTTGTTTTTCGCAAGCAGCCACTTTGGCCAGCCACCAAGTAACCCTGAGGTTTTTGCTCTTTCAAACTCAGTGGAATGTGAAGGAGCTTGCGACCCCCATCCATCTGTTGGCCAGAAGAATAACTCTCCACAAAGTGACTAGAATGGGATCATATTGGTCGAGGTGGGAGATAACCAGCAAAGGGAAAAATGGATTTGAAAATGGGCTGGATTCAATTTGGGGTTGTGAGCAGAAAAAAAAAAAGAAAATTAAGAAACAAAAATTTTCTCAAGTTTCCCAATGGGACAGAGGTGGGTTCCTGCCAGTTTGCACCAGTTCAGTAGAACCGGTTCGTCAAATCTACCGAACCGGTTAGAAGAGGTTCCACCAGTGGACCCGGAAAGCAGGCCACACCTACAGAAGAGGTTCCAAAAATTTTTGAAACCCACCACTGACACACAGAGAGAGAAAGAGAGAGAGAGAGAGAGAGAGAAAGAGAGAGAGATAGAGACAGAGAGATAGAGAGAGAGAGAGAGAAAGAGAGAGAGAAACAGACTCACACAGAGAGAGAAAGAGAAAGAAAGGAAGAAATAAATAAATAAAAAAAGAAAAAAGAAAGAAAAAGTGAGAGAGATGAAAGAAAAAAAGGAAAAAGGGACAGAGACAAAAGGAAGGAAAGACAGAGAGAGAGAGAGAGAAACAAAGAAAGAAAGAAAGAAACAAACAAAGAAAGAAACAAACAAAGAAAACACATGGCCGGCAAGCCACTCCCACCAGGTCACATGGCTGGCAAGCCACTCCCACAAAGGAGGCCACACCCACAGAGTAGGTTCAAAAAAATTTTGAAACCCACCACTGCAATGGGAGGAGTTGGACAGCAAAACATTCAGAATGCTACCACCTATCTCTCTCTTTTGAGTATGTGACCCAGAACAGAGCACACAGCTGCAACATGAAGGAAAAGCAGAACCATAAATGCAAAACAACCCATCATTTTATTATACAGAAAAAAAAGTAAATTGGAAACACTGCTAGGAAAAGGGGTTGAAAGAATTCTAGAAGTCATATCCTGCATGTTTTCCCTAACTTGTATAAGAGAACATGGCTGGCTCCTTAAGATCTAAAAATAATTATTTTTAAATTAAATGGAAATATTCTATTTGTTCCAGGGCGGTATTCTGCTTCTGCCACGTTCCTAAGATCACCCAAAAGCAGATTAAAAGATAAAAATAAAATAATAAATCATAATGTACTGTTCTCAAAACCAGTATATTCCAGAATGGTTTACGGTCAGCTCCAAATGGCAAAAAGTGTTTTAGACAAATAAATTAAGAAACCTCAGAATGTTTTTTTTCTCTCCGTCTTGATTTAAAAATACAGACATTTCAGAATCCAATAATAAAGCATATATGTAGCTCTGGGTTGAACTGATGGATTTCTCGTGTTCTTCAAACTTGGTTATTTTCCTGCTGATGTTTCATTATCAGCCTAGGTAACATCATCAGGGCATGGGTGAGTAGTGTGGAAAAATAAAATGCCCAGGACTGATGCATTTATTTATTTTTATCTATCTCCATTCTGATAACTAGTTCAAGATGGCATCAGTTAGACGTCTTCCTGTTCTATTCTCACAATAAATTTGAGAAGTAGGTTACATGAGAATTGTTGACTGCCTTAAAATCACATCTAGCGAAAGCCTTGACTTAGAATCTGAAGCCTGGCTTCTCAGTTTTATACCAATGCCAACCTGTGGTACAGCAAAATGCATTTCCAGTCTAGTCTTTAGGTTGCTCTGTGCGTGAAAATAATAATGTATTCACAATGTTCAGGAGTACGCTGGCCCCATTGTGTTTGGGGTTCCTCTCAATTTTAGGGCCAACCCTCTAAGCATCTCTTACGAAGGAGGTGTAACAAGATAATAAAGCAGTGTTTCTCAACCTTGGCAACTTGAAGATGTCCGGACTTCAACTCCCAGAATTCCCCAGCCAGCATTCACATTCTCTGGCTGGGGAATTCTGGGAGTTGAAGTCCGGACATCTTCAAGTTGCCAAGGTTGAGAAACACTGTAATAAAGTGAGGATGAGCTCTTTGTAGGTAGTTTTAAAGAAGAGGAATTTCCTGCGATACTCTTTTTCTTATCTTTAAATTCAGTCCTGAAACTAGTCATCATACAGAGCAGCATCCCCAAAGCTACAGCTCCCATCATCTGCAGGGCAGAAGATAATGAGAACAATATCAAAAGCAAAATATAAAGTACTGGGGAAGGGTTCCACCACAAAACCGCGGTAGACAAAAGCGCGCTCGACGAAAGCGCGTACGTGACGTAATCACAGCGCGACGAAAACATCGCGCTGTGAGCGGTAAATTTAAAATTAAAGCGAAAACCTTACCCTAACCCCCCCAAACCTAACCCTAAACCTAACCCTAAACCTAACCCTTAACCTAAACCTAACCCTAAACCTAACCCTAAACCTAACGCTAACCCTTAACGCTAAACCTAACCCTAACGCTTAACGTAACCCTAAACCTAACCCTAACCCTTAACCTAACCCTAACCCTAACCCTTACCTTTATGTGAATCGGCTTGCTTTAATTTTATTTTAATTTCAATTTAATTTATTTTTAATTTTTTTCGTCACGCTGCTGATGACGTCAGGTACGCGCTTTCGTCGAGCGCAGTTTTGTCTACCGCGGTTTTGACGGGTCACGCTGGGGAAGCTGCTGCTGAGAGAGAATGGTTAGGATGCAAAGGGTTGGGGCGGGTACGTATATCAACAGGAGATTTTCGGAGGGAGGAGGACAATCCTCAGCTTTGTGGTTCAGGTCTCCCTGCTCCCAAATGGAAGGATGGGCCATATAAATTGAAAAGATGACATGAGAATTCTAAGGGCCTCCTGTTTAGATTCAGAGACAATTTCTTGCCATCCCCACACCCCATAATCATAATCAGGGCCTTCTTTCCTCTTGATATTTTCGCCCTTCCTTGTTGAGATTTGCATGTTTTCTTTTGCAAATGAAGTCAATGGAGGAAAGAGAGTCAGATGTGGTTAACCCTTTAGTTCTACAACGGAAAGACTGGTCTTTGTGTGCTGGGGATATTATTAAGGCTGTTTTTGTTGTCACTGCTGGGAAGAATTGGGAATTGGGGGCCCAGGTGCGTCTCTTTCTGATTCTGGATAAGGTGTGTGTCAGTGTGTGTGTGTGTTTGTGTACATGTTGGGGGATTTACTGGTTGGAGCAGGTTGAAGCAGAAGCCAATTCTCTTGGGTTTTATTTTCCTGTGAGCAATAAAGATTGTGTCTCCTCCCAGCTCCTCCCTTTCCTTTGTGTAGGTCTCCATGTGAATTTGTGACTCTTTGAAAACATGCATGTATGTGGGTGGGTGGGTGGGTGGGTGGGTGAGTGGAGTCTTGAAGGCCTGTTAGCTTATTTTTCCCCATGGTTACCCTGGAGACCATAGACTGGTTATAGTAGTACGTCCTGTGAGAGGAAGTTGGCCTTGAGCTGAGGAGACACAATTCTATCACATAGCTTGTAAATCTGCATCCAATCCAGAATGCATATGCACCATTGGGACCATGTGCTCCCCCTCCCCATGCTTCATTGTGCATCTGGAATGGAGTCTGACTCCAGTGGACCTAAGAGAGTAGGCTAAGGAAGGGCGTGATCTCACCAGAGAGATCCAAGCATGTATCACCTACTAAATAATCAGATGTGCAGTTCTTGCTACTCTCCAAGATTAGTTGTTTGCTTGCAGATGTTTGATTGCCCAACAGGTAACATCACTCCCACAGGTCAACCCTGAGTTATACTGTAGATATTACCTACATCCTCTTCAGTGGTGGGTTTCAAAAATTGTTCGAACCTACTCTGTGGGTGTGGCCTCCTTTGTGGGAGTGGCTTGCCGCCCATGTGACCGGATGGGAGTGGCTTGCCACCCATGTGACCGGATATGAAGATGCCAACGACACTTGTCAGAACCACCTTAAATTACCTCTCACACAGCACTGGCATGCATAAGAATAGGATGTAAACTTGTTTTTTAAAAGGCATCTTTGGTTTGCGTTAAAACAACTTCGACACACGCAATGTTCTGAATGCACCACAAACGCAGTAGTCATCCTTACCTTTCACAGAGGCACTGAGTTTTATAAATATGGGCATGATAGTGTAGAATAATCATATCCAAGGACCAGTGGTGGGTTTCAAAAAAATTTGGAACCTCTTCTGTAGGTGTGGCCTGCTTTCCGGGTCCACTGGTGGAACCTCTTCTAAGCGGTTCGGTAGATTTGACGAACCGGTTCTACCGAATAGGTGCGAACTGGTAGGAACCCACCTCTGATCCTCTTCTATTGTAACCTGAAGTACCTGTTTCTGACAACGATAAAGAAATCCCCGGAAGATGGGTTTCCTTCCCAGGAAGATGAAGTGGCCCTCCAGGCAGTAAGCATTGGCTCTGGGTAACTATAAACTGACAAATTTAATGAGGCCGGCTTCCTCTTGGGCATGTAGCATTGAAATGAATGGCAGAGGAAAACAACTCAGCTTGTGTGCAGCTGTGCTTTAATTTAAATGGGGTTGGTAGAGAAGAATAGCGTGGTAGAATGTATTTTAAATGAAATAGTGGGAAATGAGATTCTGTGAAGATTTTTTTTTGCCACAGGCACCAGAACACGCTGGGCCAGCTCTAGGAATCTCCCACGCTTCCCAAAATATGCTCTCGAAAACAGGCACTGCCCGGAATATTTGGCCCGGCATCCCAATTCAGAGCCTTTGTGGAGATGGGAACAACGGCTTTGGCATCAATTGCTTTCTTTCAGTCCCAGCTCTGTTCCAGGAAGATTGGGAGGAGATAGCCCAGTGCCCTGATTTAACCAAGCGGGTTTGCAGGGAAATAAAAGCCAACTTCGACATCCAGAAACAATCTGGTGGGATATGAAGATTTTTGAGGAAGAAGAGGGGAAGATAGACTTCATGTCTGGCGTTTTTAAAAAGAATTCTGAAATCTGCTAATTGAAGCCGAATAGTGACTTGGTGGAAGAACAGATTAACATGCTCTCATGTGGAAATGCCCCAAGCATCTTAATATCTGATTCCTGATAAATGTAGTTGTCCTTCATGATCTCTTGTAAGGAGCCCATCTTTGGGTTTGTTTTTTTTTCATTTCTGTCATGAACAGAGACTTTGGGTCACTTCTGGTCAGATCTTGCCCTTCCTTGACACACACCCTTAGATCCACTGAAGTCAGATTCCATGGGCACATTGAAGTAAAGAGGGAACACATTGTCCCGGGGAAGCATATGAATCATTCTGGCCTGGGTGTGGATTTGCACTAATGTGACATAATTGTCCATCTTCAGCTCAAGGTCAACTTTCTTACAGGACCCACTATTTGGTGTGCCAATGTATGGTCTCCAGGATAACCATAGTCAAAGATAAACTAACAGGCCTTCAAGACTCTGCCCACCAATCCACCCACATGCATACATTTTAAAATTTCTTTTTCTAAGCATTTTATGCGTAGACATTAAGGGTTCCACCACAAAACCGCGTTTGACTAAAGGGCGCTCGACGAAACCGCGTAGCTGACGTCATCACAGGGCGACAACACTGTGGAGACAGAAGCACACTGTGAACGCTAAACCTAAAATTAACCTAAACCTAACCCCCCTAAACCTAATCCTAAACCTAACCCTTAACCTAACCCTAAACCTAATCCTAACCCTTAACCTAACCCTAACCCTAACCCTAACCCTAACCCTTAACCTAACCCTAACCCTAAACCTAAACCTAAACCTAAACCTAAACCTAAACCTAAACCTAAACCTAAACCTAAACCTAAACCTAAACCTAAACCTAACCCTTACCTTAACTTGAATCGGCTTGCTTTCAAAGCACTATTTAAAGCGCCCTTCTTTCTCCGCGCTCGCTGTTGTCGCCCTGTTGATGACATCAGCGACGCGGTTTAATCAGGCGCGCTTTAGTCAAGCGCGGTTTTGTCATGCCACGGACATTAAGAAAGCAATATTTAAACTTTAAAAAGACAACAATCCCACATTGTCAGGTGCACGAAACCAGCAGTTAGGATAGAGTTCAAAAGTCCTATGAGTTTATTTCATGCTACCGTAGTTATACACAAGAATCTGAGCTACTAATGGTCAAGGCAGATTGACTCTAGATTAGAGTCAACAGAATTCATGGGTGTGTGTGTGTGGTCTTGGATATCTTATGGGGGCATAGTGACTCCAAACGGATGATGCATTTGACCCCACCCTCAGGCTCAGTTTGTCATCTCCTACACACACAAACTAAAAATACAAAACAGCCTTCTCCCCTCCCCAATACATATATGTTTTCACACAGTCACACTTCCACATGCAGTCATACACAAAGAAGAAAGAAGAACCAGGAGATGGTGGGTTCTTATTGCTCATAAGAAAATAAGTAGGTAGGAATGGATTCATTGTGTAGCTTGAGCCTCGTTGTTACCCAGCAGCCTCAGTTGCTCAGCTGTAAAATGGGTATCCAAATAATTTCTTTTATAAGGCTAACTCTGAGAATAAAGCTTGATGTTTAATGCCTAGGTGTTGTGACTCAGCAGAATGAGCCGAGGTGGCGCAGTGGTTAGGGTGCAGTACTGCAGGCCACTTTAGCTGACTGTGATCTGCAGTTCAGCGGTTCAAATCTCATCGGCTCAAGGTCGACTCAGCCTTCCATCCTTCCGAGGTGGGTGAAATGAGGACCCGGACTGTGGGGGCAAGTTGCTGACTCAATTTGCTAAAAAATTTGTAAACCACTTAGAGAGGGCTGAAAGCCCTATGAAGCGGTATATAAGTCAAATAAATAAATAAATAAATAAATGTCTGCTGTGACTCTTTTCGGGATACAAGATTCATTATGCAGCTGGGGCTTGTAGAGGCAGGTTTGGAGATAAAAGGACGGATGCTGCCACGCCCTAGTCGCAGGAGTCAACATACGTTCCTTCGTGTGTTCCTTGTTTGGTACAACATTGCTTGATTATTAATCGTGGAAGATACACTTGGATAAGTGCTTTCTGTCTCTTGTAACCCTGATTCAAGGCTACACTGGAGAAGTGCATTGCTTGTAAGAGTTTTTGTTTTGCATTCTTGTCGGAGACTTGTATTTATGTTATTTTTAGGCTCGAAGCCAGTTTGAACTGTGAACTGATAAAGAAAAGTTCCTTTTAAGTTTATTTGTCTGGCCGTTTGTTAAGAGCCGTGAAGGGGGGGACAGAACACTAGGTAAATTTTTTTGAGAAAGGCAGTGTTGTGTATATTCTCTTGAGAAATTTTTTTTATATATCTGCTTCTTTTATCCAAGAAATCATTTTATTGAGTAAAAAAAGAAAAGAAAACCTGAAAAAAAGAACAAAGACATCCAGCACATGTATTCAGTGTCACAAATACATGCATGAAAACAGTACAATGAACATGTCAATGTATGGAAGCCATAATTCATTGCAATCATCCATACTAATCTATATTGATGAGCTATTGGTTCGTAGATAGCAGGTAGCATTAATTCTGCAGTCCACTGCATATTTAGGGCAATGTGTTTATCTTTCCAATGCCAGACAATAATTCTTTTGGCTTGTGAGTAGGGTACTGAAAATCCATTTTCTTTCTCCAGATGTCAACTCCCATCTTCTCTTGGGGAAAAAAATGGAAGGGGTCTTGAACTGGCAATTGGCAAGATTAAAGGCAAAAACCGGTGGGATAGAAATCAAACATGCGTATCTATCTTTATTCATACATTTCCATTAATCAAACAGGTCCAATCCATATCCAGTTTAGATGTCTCTGTGTACGTACAGTGGCAGGGTAGTGCTGAAGTTATTCATGGGAATAACTGTGATTATCCAATCTCAAAAGAGTAAATATATGATTAGATGAACCAGTCTGATGCGGTGGATTTAGGATATAAACGAGATGACGCTTCAAATCTCTTTCCAGTCTTGAAAAGTCAATGGAAAAGGAACCAAGTCCATTTTCTCGGTTCACCGACAAAAGGGCGACCGACAAAAGCGCACCCGACTAAACCGCGGTGACAAAACCGCAAGTTCTAAACCGTGCCGAGGAATGAGCGCTGAAGCGCGCCGACAACAGCGTGCCGACAGAAGCGCGCTGTAAACCTAACCCTAACCCTAACCCTAACCCTAACCCTAAACCTAACCCTAAAATTAACCCTGAACCTAACCCTTACCTTAATTTAAATTGCGCTTCTGTCGGCGCGCTGTTGTCAGCGCGCTGTTGTGGACGCGCTGATGACGTCGCGGTTTTGTCGCCATGGTTTTGTTGGCGCGCTTTAGTCGAGCGCGCATTTGTCGGGTCACACATTTTCTCACAGCCTTTCTCTACTTGCACTTAAACATGACCCAAACAGGGTCTGTGGGGCAACATTTTCTGCTGAGTGCTCATGACATTGTCTTTACCTTAACCCAACTCCATGAATGAGACAGGCTTAAAACTGTTCTTGATTCAACCAGGGCTAAAATTGTATTGTTAAAACTGTATTTTGCTCCTTATTATGACACCTTCTAAGGCAGGGGTGTCAAACTCGCATCACCACGAGGGCGTCACATGACGTATTATGACTGCCCCCCTTCGCTAAACCGGGCATGGGTGTGGCCAGTGTGCAATGCATCCAGCCTGCAGGCTATGAGTTTGACAGCCCTGCTCTAAGGGTACACACAAGATATATAAAATCTTTCAGGCTTGGTCCCCATTTTATTTTGGAGATGATCGCAAGCAATAACTAGTAGAATGAGGATCAGCAATGGGGACAGCCAGAGTTGTGTTGATACAGTTTTTGACTGACTCAAAGAAAGATGGAAAGTTTAACTCAGCCATGGGGAAAGGCCTTCTGAATGTTTTCACATAGGAGGCTTCACTTTTATTCAGTATTTAGCAGTGGCTAAGAGAGGCAGCCACACAGGAGAAGTTTTGCATTTGACTCTTACCTCTGCTATTAATTTATTAGGTTGCCCAAGGCTTAAAATTTAGGTAGCCCTCATTTAATTAATCGTTAAGTGAAGTGATTGCTAAATGAAATTATAACTGTACTTACAATCTTCAGTTTTCCCTTGCTTTACAGACCTATAAAAGTCATAAGTGCAAGAATTTGTCATAAAGTTGGTTTTTTGTCTCTAAATGAAGCCATCATTAAACAAGGTCTGCACGTAAGACATTTTCTATGAGCTTTGGGCCCTCATTAGCAATGCAGTAAGTTATTAGGTTTAGGTTTATTCGATTTATATGCCGCCCTTCTCCCAAAGGACTCAGGGCGGCGTACAACATTAAAAGAAAAACATACTACAAAAGTTAAAAAGAAATTAAATAGGATATCCCCAAACCCAATTAAAATTAACAATGACACATTATTTTAAAAGAATTCAAATTCAAATTAGCAATAATCAATACTTTGATTTGTTTTGTTCAGGCCAGGCTGGCTTGCTGGAAAAGCCAACTTTTTAGGGCGCGTCGGAAGGACCGGAGGTCGGGGATTATGCGAAGCTCCGGGGGCAGCTCATTCCAGAGGGAAGGCGCTCCCACAGAGAAGGGTCTCCCCCCGGGGGTCGCTAGCCGACACTGTCTGGCCGACGGCACCCTGAGGAGGCCAACTCTGTGGGATCTCACTGGACGGTGGGAGGCTACCGGTGGCAATAGGTGGTCTCGCAGGTACCCTGGGCCTAAGCCATGGAGCGCTTTAAAGGTCATCATTAGTACCTTGAATCGCACCCGGAAGACAACCGGCAGCCAGTGCAGGCCACCTAAAAGGGGTGTAACATGGGAGCACCTAGGTACCCCCCATGATAACCCGCGCAGCCGCATTCTGGACCAGTTGAAGCTTCCGGGTGCTCTTCAAGGGCAGCCCCATGTAGAGAGCGTTACAGTAGTCCAGGCGAGAAAGGATGAGAGCATGGGTGACTGTGCACAGAGCATCCCGATCCAGAAAGAGGCGCAACTGTTATTGATTCGCAAGTTGCTGATAGCATCAATTCTGCAGTGCACTCCGATCAGTTGACCTCTAGATGGGATGGGATTTCAACACCCAGAATTCTGACCACATAGCCACCACAATACAATTTACTGTCTGTTAAGTGGCTTTCTATACCACCTTAAGCTTTTCTATGTCCCATTTAAATGGACTTACGCAAAACACTGTATCCTGAAATGAAACAAGTATAGTACATTATCAATGCAGATGCTTTCGAAAATCATGGTATACAGTTGGAATGGGAAGCCCTGGCCTCAAATCATCATTAGAGATTGATCCTTGATTAGCAACTGCCTCATTTAGCAACCATTCACAGTTATGATGCTGTAAAACTATAAAGTAACTTTATGGCCAATCCTCACACATTTACGACGTTTGCAGGTAAAGCAAAAGAAAGCTGAAGTAAAAATCATAAGCGTTGTGGTATCACTTGTGGTCACTTCACTTAATAACAAGTTGTTGGTCCCAATTGTGCTTGTTAAACAAGGACTATCTGTACCAGTGTTTGCAAAACACCAATGCATCAACTAACTAAACTTAGCTGCAAAAAGTACGGCCTATCTGGCTAGGTTTTGATTCAGTGTGCCCCGTTAATCCAGAAAATGTGACTAATGGAATAAATCATGATTAAGTTATCCATTTGTAAGTGGATTTTGCAAATACAGATAATTGCAGAACTCATTGGATGGATTTGGCTGGGTAACTCACCTTCCACTTAACCTGTAATTATTGTGAGAATAAAAAAATAGATCTGAACTGCATTACCCTAAACTAGGGTGACCAGACGTACCGATTTCAGCATGATAAGCACGCTTTTTAACAATTTTTCCCGCGTCCCTCCGCCTTTTAAAAAAGTCCCGATTTTCTGGCTTCATGTTGAAAGCCCAGTGGATTTGCTTAAGAAATCCTAACCGGGGCAAGACAAAAGACACCCTGTCTAATCCCTCTCTCTCTCTGTCTCAGTACTTTCATTGAAGATATTAAAACGTTAAAGCAACAAAACGGACCCCCCCCCCCATCGCGTCTAAACTCCTGAGAGAAAAGATTCTAATCTGGTCATTATACTGTGGATAACAATTAAACCCATCAACCTGATCCAAAGAATTTACAGAACTTAGGGTAGTATTAGAAATGTTACATTTAGTCTAAGCACTAAAATCTCTACATCTAAACACTAAAATCTCTACATAGTCTAAACACTAAAACTGTTACAAGTGAATTTACCTTGCACAGAATTGTGGAATCAGAGAACCCTAAAATCATAGAATTGGAAAGCTTCCTAGAGGTTCTGCAGCCCTATCACCTGCTAAGAGAGTAAGGGAAGTATCCCACTTGCTAGAGGCAATTGGTTGCACCATGTATTCCCTGATAATTAATTAAAATAAACTGCTAATAGCATAGAACAACGACAAAAAGGAGTCAGTGGAGGGGCAAATTCCTTTTTTTTAATTGCTCTTTGTGAGAAGCTCATTGAGATCAAATGATTAGAATGGAAACTGCTATGCATTAAGAGCAGCGAGACTTAGTCAATCTCAATTTGCATTAAGATCATTGTTTGTAGGTAGTTATCTTGACTATTTTAAGTGCTGAGCATGGCAGCCAGGCTCTGATTGGTGAAGGAACTGATTTGAATATGGAAGGAGCTGAAAGGAGGAATGTGTTTGTGTTGACAGTCACATAATGCAGTGTTTCTCAACCTTGAAGACTTTAAGTCCTGTGGACTTCAACTCCCAGAATCCCCCAGCCAGCACAGAACTTAAAGTCTCCAAGGTTGAGAAAAACTGACATAATGTTTAAAATCCCATCCTCTGCCATGGGTAAATTTGAACATTGCGTTGAACAGTTTTAATTCCCTCTGACCTTTATAAGTGTCGTCACTTATAAAGCCCTTCATGGTATTGGACCTGGGTACTTGAGAGACCGTCTGCTGCCAATTACCTCCCAAAGACCCATTAGATCACACAGATTAGGCCTCCTCCGGGTTCCATCTACTAGTCAATGTCATCTGGCCACTACCCGGGGGAGGGCCTTCTCTGTGGCGGCTCCGGCCCTTTGGAACGAGCTCCCCACAGAGATTCGGACCCTCACCTCTCTCCAGGCCTTCCGAAAAGCCGTTAAAACTGGCTGTGTCGGCAGGCCTGGGGTCGATGAGTTCCCTTCCCCTCTCGACTTGTGTGGCTGTTGGTTGTTTTAAATGCCCTGTACTTTTGTTGTAGTTTTTGTGTTTCCCTTTCCCTCCTTGGGTTTCTGCGCCGCCCTGAGTCCCGCTGGGAATAGGGCGGCATATAAATAAAATGAACCTCGAACCTTTTATTGTTTCAAAACACTGATACCGTGATTAAATTTCCCAGTGAAAGTGCAAGACACCCAGGCAATTCAAAATGATGTGAAGAGCTTCCCTTGATGGATATTAAACAGATGCTATGTATATCCTCTAGAGGGCATCAGGGCTGGTAATAGTAAGCCAGCTAATTTAGAAGGAGAAATAACACTGGTGCTGGGGATCAATTATTATCATTTTTTTTAAATTTTCCCTTGTGTTACAGTGGGACCTGATCTACTTACTTATCAGAGTTTACTTTTCCTTCTAGGAAGAAGCAACAGCTTCCATTTTATTAAATTGTACAAATTAGGCAATTTAACAACCCTTAGTAAGAAGGTCTGTACGTTGCCTATTTCAGCTAGACGAGAGTCTGCTATCTTCAGATCATAACTGGAAATCTAGATGGCATTTAGGATGCTGTCCATAAAAATCATATCTTAGCACTTATCTGTGAGTCCAGTTTCGGGCCTTTGTTTGGTCTGGCTTTCTGTGCGTCTGTTTTGCAGTATTTTTGTAACATCTGAACTAAAGCATAAAGAAAAGACAACTGTGGGTTTTATGTTGTATATTTTTAACGTTGCAAGCCTCCCAGGAGTCATCATGTGTGAGTTGGGTGGCCACATAAATTTATTTAATATAAATATAAATATTTGATTAATCCATTTAAAGTTAGACAATTTCTATTGGTAGCCTTAATTGAAAGGACTTTTTTTTTTTAGTCCTATGGGGATTTTGCCTCTAATATGGTTTTTTTTTTAAAGAAAGGTTTAGAACAAAGCCTAAATGTAAGTGACATTTGAGCTCCCTTAAAAATCTCCAAGCAGCTGATCAGGACCTGTCATACAATCTCTTCCCCCGCCCATCTTTTAGGCTCACTCTTCCTCTTATTATCTTTTTCTCCTCTAGTTCCTGTGACAGGAGCTTTTGACAAGGCTTGCCATATCTTTTGTGGATTTCCCCTGCTTCCAGGATGGAAATGTGAAAAGCAAAAGAAATAAGAAAAAAAGGTTAAAGAGAGGGTTACAATATGTGAGGAAGGGCTGGCTCAACAAAAATAGTGGAGAATAAGAAGGTGAAGTGGCTGGGCATAATTTGCGTAAATGACTGGCGTACGTGCGTGCTACCTGATACAGGTAGAAGTTCCAATTGAATGCCCACGAACATCTAAAAATAATCAAATTATCAGAATGATGTGCTTGAGGCTTATTGACTCCGATTTCTTGCCCAAACAGCCTCATTTAAAAGAACTGGAGCTGTTGAAAGATGATCTCTCGCATTATTTTAGTGAAGCAGCTTTTATGAAAGAGTGGCTTCTATTCTGTAAACCAGAGCTGTCTATTATTTCACCCTGTTGTTGGCCATCAGCGATCTCCTCAGCAGCCTAAAATGCTAGGCTGGCCTTGCTTACTATGGGCCATTTCTATGCATTCTATTAATCCTTTAAATTGCATCACACCATAATCTAAATCCAGAGAGTAAATATGCGGCTTTATCCAGAGCAGTGGTTCCCAAACTTGGCAACTTTAAGACTTGTGGACTTCAACTCCCAGAATTCTCCAGCCAGCAGAGCTCTGTTGGCTGGAGAATTCTGGGAGTTGAAGTCCACAAGTCTTTTTTTTTTAGGTTCAAAAGTTTTATTTCTTTTAAAACAAACATTTCATCATTCCTCAATCAGTAAGACATCGAAGTACAATTTTTTGTGTGTCAAAATAATTCTAGTTTACCACCAAATTCTTGTCTAGCCTAATGCATACCCCTCCCTCCCTCCCCCCTCCCCCCAACCCCCCTCCTCCTTCCCCCCTCCCGACTTCCCAGAACCCGTACACGGTATGGATTTTTAACAAACACAGTCTAAAATGTATTGAAAAAAAGAAATAAAGAAATTAATGACATTCTACATTGACCTTAGCTTCTTCTTGCTGAATTAACTTTAAACAATTTAAATCATTTCTGATCTTAAGCATAGGCTAACTGGAATTTCTTGGTCCCATATTTATTTTGTATATAGTCAATCCATTTTTTCCAGTCTCGTTTATATCTCTCATTTGAGTGATCTTTAATATATGCCGATATTTTAGCCACAAGTCTTAAAGTTGCCAAGTTTGGGAACCACTGATCTAGAGCAGTTGTGGTTCCAATGTTGCCTAGGAAGACTGTGATTTTCGCAGACCTGTGCGAAGTCCTTTTTGTGAACTTGGTCTTCTCGAATCATTGAACCATTGTCTCTTGAGCATTGCGCAATGGAGCCCAATGGTGATGACCAGAATGCTGCCAAGGTTAGTTAGCTATTTCTGTTAGCAATGAATAAATTGAGAATGCAATTGCTGCCCCAGACACATGCTGTGAAAGTATATAGCATGGGGATATGTTTTGATGAAGCCTGAACCCTGGGCTTGGGCTAGCAATCCAAGTTCTAACAATAGACTGTGATTGTTTTTCTTCCGTGCAATCATGAGAGCTGGAAGCATCGTTATTTTTTTTTAGCAAATGAATAATGAACACTGGGAATTTCAGAGGTATGCTGAGTAGCAAATTTTGCCCAATTGGCTCTTTTGTTTGTTAATCTTTTTCAGTTGGAAGTTTTGACTATTTAAATCTTCTGCTTTTGAAATTTTTGTGAATATAACACAGTAAATCTGAGAGTTGGTTTGTCTATCAAGGGCTGGTATAACCTGAATATTCCTAGTTCAAGTTTTTTGCATCCATGAGATTTAATAAATGCCTAAATTCTAATTATAGAGGTAATAACGCTGAACGTCCTCACATGGCTATTACTAAGATTGATTGATGTTTTACCATTAAGTTAGTGTCAACTTTTAGAGACCACACTGTAGATAGAATAGATGGGGGAACGGAACGAGCGAGCTAGCGGCAGCTGATGATGGGCGGGGGAGCCAGTGAGCGCCAAAATAAAGCGGGTTTTTTTGAGAAGCGGGCGGGACGCGGGAAAAATGATGAAAAGTCGTGCCTGTCCCGCCAGATGCGGGACGTCTGGTCACCCTACACATACATAGATATTCTCCATGACGATCTGTCCTCAACTTGAGATACTATGATATATAAAGATAATATACAACACATGGATCTACCAAAAATAGTTCAGCACTTTAGAGCCAGCCAAAGACCCTTTTTGTTTCCCAGAAACTTGGTCCAGGCCTCATGTTCTAAAAACAAGGGTTTGTGAAGAACCAAGCAAATACCCCAAATTAGGCCAGATCTTTCACCCACAAAGTCTGCAGTTCACAAGCAGGTTAATTAGAATCCGTGGGTTAACTGCATTTTCTAGTGGGAGGCGTCACTGATGTGAATTTACACCTCACATTAAATCACTGGCAGTTGACAACCAGAAAACAGGGTTTGCTGGATGGGTTCCACCACGGTGCTTCCAATAGTCAGGTTCTGTAATTTGTGGGTTCATGGTTTCCATGGCCTAATTCTTTAAAAGTCAACTCTAGCATGAATTTTCCTGATCTTTCCACTTCCGAAGTGGCGAGTACATTTTTCTTTTCCCAATCATCTTATTTTTGATAGGGTTTTTTTCCCCCCTTCTCAAAAAAAATAATAATCAATTAAATGGCATGGCAAATGTTTCAGGTTTGACAAAAGAAAACACTCCATAATCACTGCTGTTTCCAGGTACAATGTTTATGCTATTTAAAAAGGGCTCTTTAAATCCATCGCAGAATGGAATAGTATACTGAGGCTTTTAGCACAATGACAAAACTAAGTAATATGGAAAAACCAGACTCCGAGGCACGCAGCCACTGATGCTTGCCAATTATGAGTTGGGCAATTAAGAGAGGGATAATCATGTCTGCCTGGGCTCAGAGTATCCGATTGCCTCTTCTGGAATCAGTGTGTCTGCTTCTTGAGCTAACCCAATACCCTGGAAGAAGGCTCTCCTGAAAGAATTGACAATCTCTCAAACTGACAATCTCCATAAATTATCCTGGAGAATCTAATGCATGTGAAGAATATCTATAATTCCTAGTCTCCTCTAACAGAACTCTCTGATGTTGCTATTAATTATTATTTCTTTTTAAAAATTTTTTTTTATTTTAAACACATAAACACATCAACAAAAACAAACACATGACTTAAAACAACATAGGAACAAGAAGTTCCATCAAATATCGTACTGCAGTTCCGTATCGGTTTCTTTACAGTTAGCGTTTTCCCTTCTATGCATTTCTATCGCATTCATGGTCCCCTTATTCGTTATCCATTTTTATGTACTATTCTATATTTATTTATACTTAGCTATTTATAACAAATTATTGTTTACCTATATTGTGCTTTATATTCTTACTGTCATTTATTCTCTTACATACAATTATAGGTGTACATTCACATGGTTATTCTTTTTCTTTGCCATTCTTATACTTTTGTTATTCCATTTAAAAGGTTATAATATACAGTTTGGATTGTTTTGTTTACCATCCCTAGCGCCTGTTGTAACACCACCACCTTCTTTTTATTTATATCATGACTTCTCTTGTAGTAGGTGAAATGCTTTTATTTATTTTATTTAAATTTAAATTATTTTATTTATTTATTTTACTTATATTTAAATTATTTTATTTATTTTATTTAAACGAAATGCTTTAGAGTTCCATGACAAAAACTCCCTTCCTGGCACTAAGTGTTTGCTTGAGACTTTTTATGGGTAAATAAGATGAAGAGGCTTAACTTAAGAGATCTAGGAAACACACACACACACACACACACACAAACACACAAATACTTTGGAGGTGTGCGTGTGTCATAGTCAAGAGATGTCCTGGCAGGGTTTTGACGGAGATGTTCAAAGGCTCCCAATCTGGTTAGCTTGACCAGGAAGTGTTGGAGGTGGGGGGAAAGGCATCTCAGAAATGGCAGACTTCTTTGGTATTCTGCATGAAGATTTTAATTTCTGACAAAGGTACGGTTGTACTGGATTGTTCTCAGGGGCTAGCATGGTTATCCTTGGGCTTTTTGGACCTACATCCAGTTTCTCTGTTCCATTCTGTGATTTGAATGGGCACATGATTAGAATTGCTTCTCTTTTCAGCCACCTATGATTTCCTCCTGCCCCCTGTCCCCAGTTTGTTTGCTCTGCGTTGACCTTCCTCGGAAGGCTAATCAAAATTCTAGCATGTCCCCTGTGGGGGGTTCCTCCCCCTCCCCCCCAAGCCCTGGCTGACAGGTTGCTATCTCCCTTCCCCCCCTCCCTTCTTAAATAATTCAGCTCCCTGTAGCTGCCCCTTGGCTCCATCTGCATCCTAGCTGCTGTTCTCTGGGTCCCTGCCGCGCTAACAACATAAGCCCCTCGCTTGGTAATTGCCAGATGAATAGAGGACGATCATGGGAGACACCAGAGGGAAATGGAAGTGGCAGGAGGTGGCTCGGGTGCAGGAATGCCATCCATCCGTATTATCCTCTGGATTAATGGCATCCAGGAAAAGTGGCCGCTCCCCCTGCGCCTCTACATGTAAAGTGTGAATACACAAATCACCTTTTACTCACTGGTAATCTGGGATAGTGTGCTTAATAACCATTTGCAGACTGATTGTCTTCATTGCTTTGTGTATCGGGGAGGGGATTTTTTTTTTTTAACCAATTTTCTATTCTTGCTCACCTTTTCTGAGATGGTAAAGAAGGAGGTATAAAGTTTCCGTTACTGGCTAGAATAATGGATAATATTAGACAATAGGATTAGCAAATAATTGGGTGCCTAATAGATATCATATTAGACAATAGGATTAGCAAATAATCGGGTGAATGGTTAGAGGTGTAAACTAGAAATGGGCAAGGCTGCTTGGTTTAATTCCAGAAGATTGAGCAGTAGCTGGGATGGAATGAATGAACGAATGATTGGATTGAATGATTTCAGCACGTGAAATTTTGGAAAGGATTCCAGAGGGCAGTCTAGATGTGTATTGTATTGTATTGTATTGTATTGTATTATTTGTATGCCGCCCTTCTCCGGGAGGACTCAGGGCAGCGAACAATTCAAGGGGAAAAAAAAGGGGAACATAAAAGACAAAATACAAATAATAAAAGTAGGCAACAGTCGCACAGCCATAAATGTTGAGAGGGGAGGGGAACTCATCACCCCCAGGCCTGCCGGCAAAGCCAGGTTTTGACGGCTTTTCGGAAGGCCTGGAGAGAGGTGAGGGTCTGAATCCCTGCGGGGAGTTCATTCCAGAGGGCCGGAGCTGCCACAGAGAAGGCCCTCCCCCGGGTAATAGCCAGGTGGCTGGTAGATGGCACCCGGAGGAGGCCAACCCTGTGAGATCTAATGGGTCTGTGGGAGGTAATTGGCAGCAGGCGGTCTCTCAAGTACCCAGATCCAATACCATGAAGGGCTTTATAAGTGACGACTAGCACCTTGAAGCGTATCCGGAGACTGATCGGTAACCAGTGCAGCTCGCGGAGGATAGGTGTAACGTGGGTGTACCGAGGTGCACCCACAATTGCTCGCACGGCTGCGTTCTGGACGAGTTGAAGTCTCCGAATACTCTTCAAGGGTATGTGTGTAGGAAAGCTGCAGACATGTCCACCTGATGATCCAGGCTGTGCTGTGACCCTCTGCATGATCTGAGGTCATCCAGAACAAGTATAAATGGGCATAAACAGCAGTCGTCCCCCCCGCTCTGAACGCTTTTGAGCCTGAAGCTGACACACTGAAGAGGCACCCCCTCAGGATGCAGCCAGTGGGATTCAAGGATTCCAGGATGATGACGAGAGATAGAGTACAACGTTCTCCTTCCATATTTATGGCTTCAGGCATGTAAAGCAACATCTAGAGAAATCAGGGCTATATATGAGTTGCTCTGAATCATCTGTCACATGCCTGTAGATTCAATATTAATACAAATACTGTATTGTGAGAAGAGGCTCCCTCAGAGAACTTTGAACATGACATATCCAGCTGCCATGAAATTCTTTTTAAACAAAAAGTACTCCCAAATGATGGGGTTAGTCAGTCTCCTAATGGGAAATTTCATCCCTCCATCCTGGGGCTTCCAGTATGAAAAATATTGAATCTGTCAGATAAAGACAATTATGTTATTTAGGAAAACAGTAACCATGCAGATAGTCAGTTTCATATAGGTATACAAATTACCTTATACAAAAATCAGCTGAAATACAGGTAGGTGTTGTGACTCAGCAGAAACCTGTGAGTTGTTTCGGGATGCAGGATAATGAGCAGCTGTTGCTCGTTAGGGTCTTCTCCTGCAGATGAAAGACTGATGGTGCCACGCCTTAGTTGCAGAAGTCAACGTTGTTCATTTGTTCGTGAGTTCAGATCCGTTCCTGTTCGAATTAGTGTTCATGATTCAAAGAGGCACTTGGATAAGTGATTTGCTTTCTGTAAACCTGGTTTGCTGTAAGAGTTTTGTTTTTGCATTGGCTGTGTAACTTTTTGCCAGAGACATTATCTATGTTTATTTTGGGCTCGCAGCCAGCTTGAGGCGGGACTGATAAAGATATTTCCTTTGAAGTTCTGTCTGGCTGTCGTTTGTGAACAAGCAAGGAGGGGGGGTCAGAACAGGTAGGCATCAACATCAACAGGTAGTTCATTTAATGTCTGTTCAAAGTTAAAGCAGCACTGAAAAAAGTGACTTATGGCCATTTTTCACACTTATGACCATTACAGCATTCCCATGGTCACGCGATCAAAATTCAGATGCTTGGCAACTGGCTCATATTTATGACGGTTGCAGTATCCTGGGATCATGTGATCACCCTTTTTTCTTAAACCCGACAAGCAAAGTCAAAGGGAAAGTCAGATTCACTAACTTAACAATTGCGGTGGCGATTCACTTAACAATTGTGGCAAGAACAGTCATAAAATGGGGTAAAAATTCACTTAACAAATGTCTCACTTAACAACAGAAACACTAGGCTCAATTGTGGTCATAAATCAAGGACTATCTGTACTCAGTGGATCAGTCAGTCTCTTGATGCCTGCAGAAAAATGGGCTCAGAGGTAGCAGATTATGCAGGACAGACCGAGATCCTTGAAGATGCAGCATATATTTCTAAGACACAGAATCTTTTTTAAATTAATCAATTTTTTCCTCCCCTCTTAACGGAATAACAAGAGTTGGAAGGGACCTTGAAGGTCTTCTAGTCCAACCCCCTGCTCAAGCCCTATACCATTCCAGACAAATGATTGTCCAATCTCTTCTTAAAAACCTCCAGTGTTGGACCATCCACAACTTCTGGAGGCAAGGCATTCCACTGATGGGTTGTTTTGTCAGGAAATTTCTTGTCAGTTCTAGGTTGCTTCTTTCCTTGATTAGTTTCCATCCATTCCTTCTTGTCCTGCCTTCAGGTGCTTTGGAAAATAAGTTGATCCCTTCCTCTTTGTGGCAGCCCCTTAGATATTGGAACACTGCTATCATGTTGAATGCCCAGAGCAACAGCTATCTCAAGCGATTTCTGGGCTAGTGCACGAATTCTTGGACCATAGCAGTGGTGGGTTTCAAAATTTTTGGAACCTACTCTGTGGGTGTGGCCTCCTTTGTGGGAGTGGATTGCCGGCCATGTGTTCGTTCTCCCTCCCTCCCTCCCTCCCTCTCTCTCTCTCTCTCTCTCTCTCTCTCCTTCCTTTTGTCTCTCTATCCCTTTTTTCTTTTTTTCTTTCATCTCTCTCTCACTCTTTTTCTTTCAAGAGCCGAGGTGGCGCAGTGGTTAAATGCAGCACTGCAGGCTACTTCAGCTGACTGCAGTTCTGCAGTTCGGCTGTTCAAATCTCACCGGCTCAGGGTTGACTCAGCCTTCCATCCTTCCGAGGTGGGTAAAATGAGGACCCGGATTGTTGTTGGGGGCAATATGCTGACTCTGTAAACTGCTTAGAGGGGGCTGAAAGCCCTATGAAGCGGTATATAAGTCTAACTGCTATTGCTATTGCTATTGCTATTGCTATTCTTTCTTTTTTCTTTCTTTCTTTCTTTCTTCCTTTCTTTCTCTAAATCTCTCTCTATGTCAGAGTGTGTGTGTGTGTGTGGTGGGTTTCAAATTTTTTTGGAACCTCTTCTGTAGGTGTGGTCTGCTTTCCGGGTCCACTGGTGGAACCTTTTCTAACCGGTTCGGTAGATTCGAGGAACCGGTTCTACCGAATAGGTGCAAACTGGTAGGAACCCACCTCTGGACCATAGATAGTTCAAGGACTGATTCAAAAATCATCCGAATTCAGCAAGTTTTCTGGCTTTGGGTCTGAATTCCATTGCTTTTGTTTCCATCTATGGCCATAGTGAAGGGCAGGGAATCCAGATTCTCCGTGCCAGAACACAACTTGTGTATATACCAGGCCTGGTTTTCATTCCAGATAAGGCAATCTTCCCCATCATTACACCTTCTGTATGCATTGTTCTGGAACTCCCTTCCTCCAAGCAAGGGAAGTGCTAATTGTGAATGATGGGAGTCACTGGAAGATTTGGGAAGGCTAAGCCAATAGATATCCAGTGCCGGGCCTTGGAAATCCGTTGCTAATCAGAGGCAAAATGTGAGAACAAATTACTATAGAACAATTTAAATTCTTTGTGTAGATTAAAAGAGCTCAAGCAACAGTAAATAATTATTCCATTTCCATTTAACCGCTTTCATCAGCCATGGGTTCAAAAGCTCAAGGCTTTACGTGCAGTCTCTTCTTTCTATAGTAACGGCTGCTGGTGTTATTCAAATATAAATTTCACATTGTCATTTTACGGGTGGCTAAAAGGGATGGGTGAGAAGAATCCACTTAGAATAAAATAGAGATGGGGATTAAGACAACTGTCACATTTACTTGGACACAGTGATTTTTTGTGTGTGTGTGGCTTGTACCATACCCCTTTTCCTCAGGCCAAGCCTCAACTCAAACAGAGCTTAAGCATTATTTTACAAAGTCTTTGTGCATAGTTACAATTCAGTGGTTATCATTGCATAACTTGGCTGACCCAAACAGTTGTTGCCCCTGGGGAAATATTTAGTCCCGTGTCCTAGTAATGCGCAATTTCAGACGCCCCAGTCAGACAGGCGAAGGTCACTTGGAGGCCATTATTATTTGGAACATCTTTGTTTTTCCTCCTGCAACAGAAAAAAAAATCTATAAAAAGGAAAGGAAGACAAAATTCAGGGGTCGGTTCTCTCAACAGAAACACCCCTCCTGTTCAACATATATATGAAACCTCTGGGCGAGATCATCAGTGGTTTTGGGGTACGGTATCATCAATACACTGATAATACCCAACTTTTCATCTCTACCCCACATCAAGGCAGTTTTTCTGGGCATCATTTGAAGGCTGTGGGAATCATTTCCAAAAATGATGCCCAGAAAAACTGCCTTGATGTGTCCATATAGCAGAGGTGGGTTCCTACCGGTTCGCACCAGTTCGGTAGAACCGGTTCGTCAAATCTACTGAGAAGATGTGTCCATATAGCAGAGGTGGGTTCCTACCGGTTCGCACCAGTTCGGTAGAACCGGTTCGTCAAATCTACTGAGAAGAGGTTCCACAGTGGACCCGGAAAGCAGGCCACACCTACAGAAGAGGTTCCAAAATTTTTGACACCCACCACTGCCATATAATCACCAGTAATCACTCTTGATTTTAAAAAAAGTTATGCCAGGAGATTCAGGCCAACTGGGGGGGGGGGCAGCCTACCATAGTTATTTTATACCTAGTCATTCTGACCCAACAACTGATTGAATTTTGTTGTTCACGCGTTTCATCCAGTGAAAATGTCTTGCAAACGAGATGAACTGAAATTACATTAGATTACAGCCAGTAACTTCCTTCCTGGCAAGTCTATCATGTATACGGCAATAGCAATAGCAGTCGACTTATATACCGCTTCATAGGGCTTTCAGCCCTCTCTAAGCGGTTTACAGAGAGTCAGCATATTGCCCACAACAATCTGGGTCCTCATTTTACCCACCTCGGAAGGATGGAAGGCTGAGTCAACCCTGAGCCGGTGAGATTTGAACCGCTGAACTGCTGATCTAGCAGTAGCCTGCAGTGCTGCATTTAACCACTGCGCCACCTTGGCTCCTATACGGCAATTCCCTTTTCATGTGTTTTTATTTATTTATTAGACTTATATACCGCTTCATAGAGCTTTCAGCCCTCTCTAAGCGGTTTACAGATTTTTAGCAAATTGAGTCAGCAAACTGCCCCCACAGTCTGGGTCCTCATTTCACCCACCTTGGAAGGATGGAAGGCTGAGTCAACCTTGAGCCGGTGAGATTAGAACCGCTGAACTGCAGATAACAGTCAGCTAAAGTGGCCTGCAGTACTGTACCCTAACCACTGCACCACCTCGGTGTAGACCCATTAAGTCTTTTCCAGGTCTACTCTGAAGGAGCAGGCTATATGGGCACCCTGCCATCTTTAACCTTACCAAGAGAAAAATCAAGTCAAACATAGGAGAAGCCGCGAAAAGTTACTTTTGGGTCATTTCGCCTTAATTAGGCATTTCCTTTCATTCGATGCCTCCTCTTTTCCCAGCACCCATGTCCCTAAATTTTGCAGGTGAATGCCTGCAACAGGGATTTCATTGTATTTTCATATTCCTCCCTCCCTTCATTTAAGGTATCTGGAGGGTAACATTTGGAGGAAGATTGATTAAACTCACAATAGAAACACTGTTATAGTACCTATGTCATGGGCTGCACCTGGCGAGGTGGATGACAGGGTGTTCAAATAGTGATGCAGCTTCAAAACTGTGACCGGGATTTTTCTGGCATCTTCATGCATTGACATAAACCCTTTCATCTATTGATTACCCTGCTTGTTCTATTTTGTATTTTTAAAAGAAATCTTCCTGGTCATCAGAAATATCTGCTGGGGTAGGCTAGCATATTATGAATATATGCTGACAATAAGAGCTGATAAAATGGAACTTTATTGAAATCTACTGTGTTTGATGTTTGTCTTCTGCATATCCATTTTATCTCTCCATCTTTATGTATATCCAGGGTGTTCAAAAACTCATTTAATCTCCTCCCCCACCTCTCTTTTATCCTCCATTTTATTACTCTGTTTATCTGCCTCTCTCCCATTCTCCTTACTCTGCTATTTCCATCCATCAACCCTCGGTTCTTTTCCATTAGTCCTTGCACAAGCTTTCTTTTTCTTTCTTTCCCTTCAACACCCACTCTCATAAAACCTTCTCCAGATTCCCACCCCCTCCACTCTGCCTCCTTATGATCCATTCTCTCTCCCCTGAACAAAAGAAGCTCTCCCTTTTCCTTCCGTACTGAAAAGACATTCCAGGGCAAATTCTCCAAATTGGGGTGTATTCTGCCTTTATTCTAATTTAAGGATAATTCCTAAATTCTATTTCTCTTTGTAACCCTCTCTCCCGCTCCCTTATTTTAATAGTCATTGTGAAAAGAAGGAGGCTTTTCTAATTGCTTATCCACTTCACACAGCACGCACCTCCAACAAGTTGGACTGAAGGATGATGCAAACAAATAAACACAGGGCTTCAATGCTTCCCCCCCCCTTTCCTCCAATCCATTTTGCAGTCTGCACTACAGTCCTTGGGGAAAGGACATTTTCCTGGGAGGGGGAAGGAAACCAATTTACACTCTTCTTTTTTTTTGTTGCTAATGCATGCTCTTTCTCTTGTTCTTTCTTCAGCCACAAGTCACATTAGGGCTTGTATGCAGCTGTCTCCTTCTTGGCTATATTGCTACCCAGGTGAAGGAGGGAGGCCTGGCCTGCGTTGCCAAAGAAGATGGCCTCAACACCCGCCTGCCTGCTGATGCTGTGGCCGCTGGTTCTGATTTTCTCTGCTCCAGCAGAATCCATCAAGTTTCCTGAAGGCTGTGAGTAACAATGATATTCTGCTGCATGTGTTTTAAAATGGGAAGGGTGGAAGCTCTCCTTGTATAAGCATTCACAAGCGGGAGGGTCTGTGAGGCATTCTGGCTGCCTTTTGTTAATTCTGGGTCAATTTTGGAGCCACGAAACAGCACAGAAATGTTCTGGAGGTACGGGATTTGGAGGTGTGTGAGTGTTTTCATTTTCAATGTTTTGTTAGAGCCACAGAGAATAGCGTTTAAGGCACCTTACTCTGTTTTCTTGACCGAATTAATATTCTGCTGCTTCTGAGAGAGCTCGAGGTGGCAGACACAGAAAAAAGTCTCACCAATTTTATTCCCAAACAACTCTGTGAGATAGTTTGGACTGAGAGATAAAAAGGGAGAGAGATGTGGGGGAGGGAGGGAGGGAGAGAAAGAGATGCTCAAAGCTACCCAAGGAGATCAATAGTTAAGAGGGAGACTCCACTGTAGTGCACTGTCTTTACTATTATTTAGGATATTAACTTTTCTAATAATGTTCCACATCTTAGTCTGCGCAGTATCATCAGAGATCAATGGGAGGACCCCTTGGGGTAATAACACATGCCGCCACCCTAACAGGACAGCCCCCCCCCCCAAAAATAAGAGAGGTATAGAGGTAGCTCTCAAATTACAACATTAATTTAACAACCATTTTGAAGTTGCAGCGGCACTGAAATATTGACTTATGACCAATCCTCACACTTATGACCATTCGCATGATCAGAATTTGGGCAATTGGCACCTGGCATTTATTAAGCATTGTTGCAACATCCTAGGGCAGTGTTTCTCAACCTTGGCGGCTTTAAGTCCTGTGGACTTCAACTCCCAGAATTCCCCAGCCAGCTATGCTATGCTGGCTGGGGAATTCTGGGAGTTGAAGTCCACAGGACTTAAAGTTGCCAAGGTTGAGAAACACTGCCCTAGGGTCACATGGTTGCCATCTGGGACCTTCCCAGTTTCTTTTAGCAAGCAAAGACTATGGGAGAAGCCGGATTTGCTTAACAACTGCATGATTCACTTAACAACTGCAATAATTTGCTTAAAAACCATAGCCAAAAAGGTTGTAATATTGGGTGTGAACTCACTTAACAAATTCCTTGTTAGCAACCTAACAACCTGGACCTAACTAAGTTGAAGTCTACCTGGGTTGATGTTGATCAATACAAATGGGTGGTTCTGCATGGTTTATGACAAGAGAAGAAAGATAAATGGGGAAAACAGGAATCACTTAGTCCAACACTAAAGAGAGTCTTTTGCACCCACCTGCTGCATCTCAGCTTTATGACATTAGTTCTACACACCATGCCATCATTTGGTGAACTACTTACTAGCCGTGAACCTTTTTCCCACGTTCTTTGAAATCTCCTTTGTGCAAAAAATTTCATATTTCTGACATTTCACAACACTTAAGATAGATTGGTGACAATTCCATTGAAAAGGAGACAAGCAGTTCTAACAGACAATGAACACGAGTCATCTACAGTGTTAATAGCGGACGCAGGGATGGGTTCCTGCCAGTTCTAACCTCTTCTATAGAAGAGGTTCCACAAATCTACAGTGCCGTTTAGAACCGGTTCCAGCTCCCTCCCCTCCCGCCCGCCTGCACATCATCAAGATGAAGAGCGAGAGGAGGAATTCTGGGAGTTGAAGTCCACAAGTCTTAAAGCTGTCAACTTTGAACACCCCTAGGTTTTTTTTCTCTAAAGGGTTAGGGGTGCAAAGGTCTTGTAACTTGACAGCTTTAAGACTTACGTGCTTCAAATGCCAGAGTTTCTGAGCCAACATTTTGATTGCTAGGCAAGAGCGTTGTTAAGTGAGTTTCACCACATTTTACAACTTGGCCATGCCCACCCAGTCACATGGCTGGCAAGCCACTCCCATCCAGTCACATGGCTGGCAAGCCACTCCCACAAAGCAGGCCACACCTACAGAAGAGGTTCTAAAAAAATTTGAAACCCACCACTGACCGGACGTTACCCTTTTATCTTCTAGATAAACTCATCACATTATTTATTTTGGCTAACCTTTGTTGTGCAAGAACAAAATGTACTAACTAGACATAGTTTACGCCAATACCGTTTACTAAACTCCATAATTTCCTGTCCTTGAAAACTATCTTTGCTTATACCTTATTCATTCACTGATTCATGCAGGCCTTTTTTAAAATTCTTATCCCTCTCTTTTTGATAATCTTATCAACTCCTATATCTTTCTCGATATATACATCTATAACTTTCTATCTCAGCACAACTGCTCTTCTTATATTTGTTTCGCAATCCACACTTCATTCTGTCTATGACTAAAACCCTTAAGTCTGTTTATCAGTTGCTGGAGACTTTTATATTTCAGTCCACATTAATTCAGGGCCACTTTTTCTTTACCCTATATAATCAGGCAATCCATGTTATATGGAATAATTTTTACATAATACGAAACACATTCTAGATCGAAATCCAGATACCTATTTACCAGGTCAGATTGCAATAGGACAATCCTCTAGTACTGTAGTTTATGCTTCTTATAATTTGCCAAATATAGGAGGAGTTACAAATTTTACCTTCTTCTCTGTTGCATACCGATTTCAATGATAGTTTTGAATCTTCTTAGTTCCCCTCAACAAGCTTTTTTTAAAAACACAGACCAGTTTTCAGCACCAAGGACAGAAATCAGGAAGCAGGTATTGTCTTTTAACACTAGGGAGAGCATTCAAGGTTAGCCTCTGCTGCTCCCATGAACATCATCCCTTCACGAGGTTTTATCTTGTGGTGGTACAGCTAATAAACATGAATTCTTCTGTCCTGTCCAATTAGTGAAAGTGTACATTAGAGCAGAGGAGAACAATGGGGGAAAAGGAACCGTGATGTGTTTTATTTTTTTATTTTTTTAATGTCTAAATCTGTGGAACAAAACCACTCCTTCCTCTTTTGGCAACTTCTCCGTTAGGCATAATTCATACTCTGTATTCAGTGTCAGTTGGAATCTGACCATCTGGAGGTGGTGAAAGTCTGAAAACAAACATATGCGTGTCTAAATAAAAATCATGCTAAGAGGCTGGTGCATTATTTTGTAGTAAGTCAGCTTCCTAGGAATGAGAATGGTTGTATCGAAGAAATCTTTAAAAAAAATCAAATGGGCCAAAGAGCCTTAGGGGAGCCAAATGGCAAGTCCACAAGCATTGTATTTGCATACTCTTGATTTAAACCAATCTCCTATAATGGTTTCATGCGCTCTACATGGGGCTGCCCTTGAAAAGTGTTTGGAGACTACAACTAGTCCAGAATGCAGCCGCGCGAGCGATATTGGTACACCCACATCACACCTAGCCTCCACGAGCTGCACTGGCTTCCCATTGGTCTCCGAGCGCAATTCAAGGTGCTGGTCATTACCTTTAAAGCCCTACATGGCCTAGGACCTGGATATCTGCGAGACCATCTTCTGCCACATATTTCCCAACGACCGATAAGATAGCAGTTAGACTTATATACCGCTTCATAGGGCTTTCAGCCCTCTCTAAGCGGTTTACAGAGTCAGCATATTGCCCCCAACAACAATCTGGGTCCTCATTTTACCTACCTCGGAAGGATGGAAGGCTGAGTCAACCCTGAGCCAGTGAGATTTGAACAGCTGAACTGCAGATCTGCAGTCAGCTGAAGTAGCCTGCAGTGCTGCATTTAACCACTGCGCCACCTCGGCTCTTAGATCGCACAGGGTAGGCCTTCTCCGGGTGCCATCAGCCAGACAATGTCGGCTGGCAACCCCCCGGGGGAGGGCCTTCTCTGTAGCCGCTCTGACCCTCTGGAATAAACTGCCCCCAGAGATCCGGACCCTACCCACTCTCATGGCCTTCCGAAAGGCTATTAAGACCTGGCTATTCCGGCAGGCCCCGGGCTGTTGACCTCATGACTGAGGTCCAGCCCCGATTAGACAGGGTGTATGTTGTGGCTTTTTTAATCTATGTTTCTGTGTTTTTAACTTTCTATTTTTTAAAAATGTATTGTTGTAAGCCGCCCGGAGTCCTTCGGGATTGGGCGGCCTATAAATTCATTAAATGATAAATGATAATGATGAATAAATAGGATGTTTTTGAACAGGACATGAAGGACCAAGGTGAAGCCAGTCTGATGGATCTTTTGTGTCAGGGAGGATATATGAATTCTGAAAAGCATTGTCCTTGACAGTGTTAACCTGATTTTTTAAAAAGCTTAGTTACTTGGCATAAGATTTTAGAAGTTGAGCATATGAGAAAATTTATAGGTAGATATTAGGCTTTATGCATTGTGGTGACAGATTTTTGGTGACATCCATCACTGTTATGTAAATATTTTCTGACAAACTCTAATGGCTGCATTTTTTGAGATGCTAATTGTTACTGACATTGTCCAAGAATCAAGTTGGGAGGGGGCACTGTCTCATCCAGAATTATTAATGGAAACCACAATAATATGATGGCTAAATTATGATTTTTATAAAAAATAGATCCTAAGGTGGACGTGAACTCACAATCTTATGCTTTCTAGCCGGCAGAAGGTACCGATTTTGGAGAAAACTCTATGATGCTTCAGATCCTAAAATTTTCAAGTGCTGGATTCAGAAGAAAATGAAGTATTGCAAAATATGATGCTATTGGATGAAAGGGAAATCTGCCAAATTGAGATTAATTTCCATCGTATTTAAATACAATTTCAGGATTATGTATAATCCTATTGTTATATCAGTTGTTTTAAACTGATGACCAGTTGAGAAGGGAAAGAGACAGCATTTTTTTGTTTTAGCCCATAAAATGAATTGTTTGTGGGTCTCTAAGTATCGTTATCAGTTACAGACACACACAGTTTAGAATAGGCAGACTCTAATTCCGTTCATATGCAACATAATGCTATTTATTAGAAGTACTGTAGTGGTATAGTGTTGTATATAGTGAGACATATGACTCACTGTAGATGTTAGTGTAATAACTTAATTTTTTAAATATTTCATAAATTGTATGCAAATTAGTTCCCCCCCCAAGTGAACAGATTTTTAATCTTAGGGTATTGATTCTTATTAATATTTATTGATTTGATTTCCAAAAAGACTGGCGAATTATATTGCATCTATTAATATGTTATAATTTTAAGGTCCATTCTCCAGACTGTTTAGAAATCAAATCAAAAATTTTCTTCCATTTCCCATTTTTAATTTTTTTTTTTTTAAGAGCTATGAGTTTTGCTCTGGGCTTCCACAGGCCTCTGGAATCATGTTATGATTTGCAAATCTTAATTTGCAGCAGTGATAATGGTGGAGACAAACTCTTTCTCCGATAATAAGCTCATAAAAATTCACCTTTCTATTTTGGTTCTTTATTATTATTATCCCATTCCACCACCACCTCGCCCTCACTGTGTGTTTGTGCGTCTTGCTCTCCTCTTCTGTCTGGATGAGTAGGCAAGGAGATCCCTGGAGACCCTTTCCCCCACCGCTAATTGGATCGGAGCTTTTTTCCAACCTGTCGCTGACTCAACCAAACACAACACTTCCTATAAGAATCAATTCAGCTTGTTAAATTAAGGGGGCCGAGGAGGCTAGCTGAATGCTTGGCCTTCTCCATGACACATTTGATCTGTAAGGAAGTGAAAAGGCATTGGCATAGGAAATGCCTTTCTACACCTAGCCTACCCACAATATAAGACCCTCAGGTTATAAACCATTCCCTGCGAGGGCATTGTGATCTGCAAACATTCATCAGCAATAGTGTTTATTTCCCTGCTGTGAAAACCTCACCTGCTGTGTTTCAAGCATTGTCACTGATGCTAAGGATACCATTTCAGCTTTCACTCCCCAGTCCACTCCTGCACAGTATACAACCAGCTAGCCACCTGCAACTCCGATGGCCCTGTTCATTGTCCCCTAGAAATGTCAGGAAACTTTTCTTATAGGGAATTGAATGAAAATGAAGCACTTAACATAAAGTGCACTGTCTCGTGATGCTGATTGACCAGTGAAATAAAGAAGAGGATAGATTGTGGTTTTATAACAAAGCACACATGCTTTGCATACAAAATACCCTGTATTCAGATCTTGGCATCACCTAGATATGTCCTAATATCCGGAACTGGTTACTGATAGCCAATGTAGTTAATACTGAGTTGAATTAATCCACTGACTTAATTAAAAGTATTTTTAGGATAGTTGTCCTATTATTTATTTTGATAATCTGGTCTGTGTGTGTGTGTTCGTATAAGAGTAATAAGTGTGAATAATGTTCCAAGTGTGAAATATTTTGAGCCTGAAGTGGGCTAACTGAACAGTGCCTTGATACTCTTACAACCTCACCAGGAGCTGTCTCAGTTTGAACCGGGCATTCCAAATATAAAATGTGTTTGCTCTAAACTTAGGATACTTGCAGTAGTACTTCCTATGGGGATGGAACAGCCTCTTTTGAACATCTCTTACATATAAATATAGATTTGTGAAGCTGAATATGGTTATAAAGGAGAGTCACCTGCATGTCTTCTCTAAATACCCACGCATGCATCGATTCCACTTAAAAACATGCCCATATATTATATCTGTACTATTATTGCATTTTCTGGCTTCCGGGGCGGGACCTTGCTGATGGCGGCAGCTTAACGAGCTGCCCCCAGGTTTCTGGTGGCGTTATCTGCCTAAATACCTGGTAGATACCTCATTCTTCAGGCAAAGAAGAGTGAGAGAGAGATCCAGCTGGTAAGAGCTTTTCTTTGAAGTTTGCAGCTTTTTTTTTGCTGCGAATGGAAGGGGGGGGCGACCAAAGGCTGAATCACATCTCCGTGCCAGAAACCCCGGCTGTATTTATTACGGCGCAAAGTAAGGATCCCCCCACTTAGGACAACTTTTGATATACTTATTTGAGATTAATACAAGCAGAGTCCGTACCTGAGAACCTTATCTGCCTTTTTAAAAAAAAAAATCCTAGCTTCTTTTTACAAGAGCTTCCTTCGTGCACGGGTTTTTTTTTCTTCTTAAAAAATAAGCTCCTAAAATGGCGATTGTGCCACATTCCTAACTATCCAGCAAAGAACAGTGATAAAAAAGATCAAAGGAACAGCCAGCCAGCAATCTCTTACTAATTAGTTTGTAGCATATGTTATAAAACATACACTATCACCTGCAGTTAGTCCTCGACTTACCACAATTCATTTAGTGACTGTTTAAAGTTACAACGACACTGAAAAAAGTGACTCATGACCATTTGCAAACTTTGCAGCCTCCCCCCCCCCCAGGGTCATGTGATCAAAATTCAGACACTTGGCAACTGATTCATATTAATGGCGGGTGCGGCCCCCCCCCCAGGGTCATGTGATCACTTTTCATGACCTTCTGACGAGCAAAGTCAGTGGGGAAGCCAGATTCACTTAACAACGGGATTACTAATTTAACAACTGCAGGGACAACTGTGGCAAGAAATGTCTTAAAGCGGGGTAAAACTCAATTAACAATAGCAATAGCAGTTAGACTTATATACCGCTTCATAGGGCTTTCAGCCCTCTCTAAGCGGTTTACAGAGTCAGCATATTGCCCCCACAGTCTGGGTCCTCATTTCACCCACCTCGGAAGGATGGAAGGCTGAGTCAACCTTGAGCCGGTGAGATTAGAACCGCTGAACTGCAGATAACAGTCAGCTGAAGTGGCCTGCAGTACTCTGCACCCTAACCACTGCGCCACCTCGCCACCTTAAATGTATCACTTAACAACAGACATTTTTGGCTCAGTTTTGGTCGTAAATCAAGGACTGCGTTTATTTCCCGGCACTCTCTGCATTAAGAGAGGACTTTAAAAGCAACTGCTTTCAATTCGGAGAGCAAAGGAAGCTCTGAATTGAACTGGCTACTAAAGAAAAAAATGTGCCCCCTCTCATTTCACAATATGTTGCGGGGAAAAAATCCCTATTCCAATTGTCTGAGTCTTCAGGTCAGTGTTTCTCAACCTTGGCAACTTGAAGATGTCTGGACTTCAAGTCCCAGAATTCCCCAGCCAGCGAATGCATTCGCTGGCTGGGGAATTCTGGGACTTGAAGTCCAGACATCTTCAAGTTGCCAAGGTTGAGAAACACTGCTTCAGGTAATTTTTGATGGGCACACAAGTTTGCTTAGCTCAACAACTTTTCGAATGCCACATCAAGAGGTGCAGCTTTTTCAAGCCATGAGAAGTCTGAGGTAATCACCACAAGTCACCATTTGCCAACCTTCATCTCCCCCTTCCAGATGTGCCAGGCTTCATTACTAACTATCTGACTCATCATAATCAAATGAGAGTTAATGAAGCTCAAATGTCTGGAGAGTATCAGGTTGGGAAATCTCTTGTGAGGCATCGTTTTCCTTAGAATTGCAACTATGATATTTTCATTTTTTTAAAAAAAAAAACCCTGACAAATCTGTATTACGAGAAGAGAGGAGATTGAGAGAAGCACATAGGCAGTAAAAGCCTAGTCCCCCCCCATCTCAAATTTGCTGCTTTCAAGATCTCTTACTAATGAAAAAAAGAAAAGGAAACAAACCAACAAAACAAGCAAAATTAACCTTCCTCTCCACAAAAAAAACACACACATTATTTTCACCCTGGGAGTTGAGCATAGCACCACCAACCATTGGGCGATCATCTCTTGCTTGCCATCAGCATCTAGATTTGATTTGATTTATTGCATTTCTATGCCGCCCTATTCCCAGAGGGACTCAGGGAGGCTCACAAACCAAGTAAGGGGGGGGGGGGAATACAAACAGGAGGGAAAAAAACAACGGACAAACAACTACAACAATTTAAAAACACACAACAACCACACAATTCGAGTGGGGGCGGGGAACTCGTCAGCCCCAGGCCTGTCGGAACAGCCAGGTTTTAAGGGCTTTGCAGAAAGCCTGAAGGGTGGCGAGGGTCCGAATCTCCACAGGGAGCTCGTTCCAGAGGGCCGGAGCAGCCACAGAAAAGGCCCTCCTCCGGGTGGTAGCCAATCGGCGTTGGCCAGTAGATGGAATTCGGAGGAGGCCTAATCTGTGGGATCTAATCGGTCTATTGGAGGTAATTGGCAGCAGGCGGTCTCTCAAGTACCCAGGTCCAATACCATGAAGGGCTTTATAAGTGACGACTAGCGCCTTGAAGCGTATCCGACGACCAATAGGCAGCCAGTGCAGCTCGCGGAGGATAGGTGTGACGTGGGTGTACCGGGGTGCACCCACAATCGCTCGCGCGGCTGCATTCTGGACAAGCTGAAGTCTCCGAATGCTCTTCAAGGGCTGCCCCATGTAGATTACACAAAGGGTATACAGAAAGTTATTTTCCCACTTTCAATGAACATGCCAGACTCTGTACTTTTATCAGATGAGTTTCCTGCAAGCGTCCTGCTTTCAAATGCGGATTTTTTTACTCACTCTGCTCTTCTGTAGAAGTACTGTTTCCATCCTGGCTTGCTTTGAATACCCTAATGGTGCAGAGGAACACAATTGTTTCATTCACTGAATATGGCATGCTGACATCCAGCCGGCTTTCCTGGTCACTTATACCATATCATCTTGCCTATGGGCTCTGGCTTGCACTCTTGTGCTTCCTACTTAAAGTGTGCTCGTTTGGCTGATCATGTTGTGGTTACGCATTTCTCTTCCTTTTGGTCTTGCTCTTCTCACAAACTGTGTGCTTATATTTTTCTTGAGGCACAGGAACGATGGAATGATTACTAATAAGCACTTCTCTTTTTTTTCTTTTGTTGTTTTCTTGCTGACGCAGTTGACCGGACAAACTGTGAGTCTTCCACAAAAAGGGGTGATGGTGATAATAATGGTGATTGGGCTGGGATGAGAGAGAAGAAGCCAAACAGTGATTGCTTTGCTGATATGAATAGCGCAAAGCTATGCTTTTATACTCTTGTCTGCAGTGCAAAGATATGACATTATTCTTGGATAGGGTGAGGTCTTCAAAGTATGGGACCGGTGGTCCCTTCTGTGTTGGATTTTTGGATTGCTCATTTTCCGTCCCACTTTTCTGTTTCTTAGTACAACAGCCACCTGAATTCACAACACAACCAGACCAGGAGATTGTTTTATACCCCACTGATGAGATTATCCTGAAATGGGAGGCTACTGGAAATCCCTCTGTGACGTGAGTGTGGACAAGCTTCAATATTGTTTCCCCTTATCCTGGCTCCATTCCAAATGGAAAACATTTAGTGGGAATAGCAATAGCAATAGCAGTTAGACTTATATACCGCTTCATAGGACTTTCAGCCCTCTCTAAGCGGTTTACACAGTCAGCGTATCGCCCCCACAATCTGGGTCCTCATTTTACCCACCTCGGAAGGATGGAAGGCTGAGTCAACCTTGAGCCGGTGAGATTTGAACCGCTGAACTGCTGAACTAGCAGTCAGCTGAAGTGGCCTGCAGTACTGCACTCTACCCACTGCGCCACCTCGGCTCTAAGAATGTCCTCCTTAGGATCCTAGGATAGTTCTGTCCATTACTCTCAGAGCTAAAGACTAAAACATATCTTTTCTTGCTTTTATTTGTTGTAAAATAGACAACTTTCATGTTGTGGAGGGGCAAGGAAGAATTGGTCTGAGGAAATAGATTCAACTATTTTTTTCTTAAGCAGTTTCTCTTGCTCTCTGATTTTTCTGGTTAAAATTGCTCTTTCCCCCAAGGCAGGTATTTGAGTGTAATATCAGCAGCTATATTTTGGGCCCTGGGGTGGGGGGAGCAAGGCGGAGTTGGGTTGGGGCCACGGTTTGAATAAAAACAGTCAACTACCATTCCCAGTGCTATGGCCATAATTTAATTTAACATTGCCTTCCCCTCCTCTCCGCCCCCTTCAACCACGAAGAAAAAGGCATCAGAAGATCTAATCATTTATCTCCCAAGTCAATATAATCTGGCCTGGAGACACTTTTGTTATTATTAATGGAGGCCTGCTGACACTGGGAAATGTTATTGTTGGAGAGACACCCCCAATTTGGTGTTTGATGATGCTAGGAAAGGTGGAAGAAAAGAGAAAGAGGATGACCAGCAGCAAAGTGGATGAACTCAGCTTCATTGGCAATGACTGCACTGTTGGATGACCTGAAGAACCAACTTAGGGACAGATTGTCTTGGGGGGAAAATCTATGTCATCACTAAAAGTCAGCACCGACTTGATGGCACATAATCAATCAATCAATCAATTGAAGTAGTTTGCCTGAGAGAGACTGATTGACCTAAAATTCTCCAGTGACTTTCTGTGACTGAGATGGACTAGGTCAGTGGTTCCCAAACTTGGCAACTTTAAGACTTGTGGACTTCAACTCCCAGAATTCTCCAGCCAGCAGAGCAGAGCTGGCTGGAGAATTCTGGAAGTTGAAGTCCACAAGTCTTAAAGTTGCCAAGTTCGGGAACCACTGGACTAAGTAATAGCAGATTCTTTATAATTTTCTCCATGTGTAAGAGTACGGATGTGTAGTGTCAACCTCACTAATCCAACTGCTATATTGGGTTAAGAACACTGACTTCCTTGGAAAGGCGTTGTAGAGATAATATATATAGAAATAATATTGAGAACAAAGGCATCTAATTACCTGGTGCACTTTTTTCTACCTTCAACTCAATACTGAGTCCTCACAACTGCCTGGAATAAGCCCCACAGTTTTCTAGCTCAGGTTTTCTTCAGGAGTGGTTTGCCCTTGCCCCCCTTTCAAGGGCTGAGAGAAAGTGACTGGCCTAAAGTCACCCAGCTGACCTAAGGCATGACTAGAACTCATGGTCTCATGGTTTCTAGCCTGCTTCCCTAACCACTAGACCAGTGTTTCTCAACCTTGGCAACTTGAAGATGTCCAGACTTCAACTCCCAGAATTCCCCAGCCAGCGAATGCTGGCTGGGGAATTCTGGGAGTTGAAGTCCGGACATCTTCAAGTTGTCAAGGTTGAGAAACACTGCACTAGACCAAACTGGATTTCCAAAGATACCATACAGTAATAATAATACAAGACATGATAATTCTGCAAGGAGCAAATCTGCATGAATTCCATTTTTTCCCCCAGCTATAACCTTCCTCTGTTTCAAGTCTAAGTCCCAATTTTGATTCAGAACAAAGCCATGTAATAATATAGTACTCAGCTCCTATATATGCAGCCCCTGAGACTGCTGGTTTTAGGAGTGGGTTTCCAGTATTGATATTGGACTTTGCACAGTGCGCAATTCTCCTAGCTTCTGCTCTGTTCTTAATATCTCCATGATTCCCTCCTATGCTGGACATGTCCCTGACCTTACTTGGTCCTCTGATCCTCTTCTAATTGATTTCTCTCTCCTTACCCCAGTTCTTCTGTGTCTCAGAGGGATGATTGTTTGCCTGCTCTTAAATCCCCCAACTGTACATTTCCACCGCCACCTCGCCAGTCACACCCACCTTAATCAATGCAGACTGAAAACCAAGGTTGTTTATAGTTATAGACCAACCTGCCAGTCAAAGGTTATTAAAAAGAGAAAAAAAAATAGCACAGGAACTCAGTAGGAAGATTGCATCCCCTTTCCCTTCTTCCCTTTTCCCTTTGTCATAGTGTTTCCCTTTTGGCAGGTACCGCTGGACCAAAGATGGGGAACAGTTTGATCCAGAACAGGTGCGAGGGATCAAACAGTTGGAAAATTCGGGGACTCTGATCATCCATGCAAACAATGGAAACGTGCCAACTCGGTTCAATGGGTTGTATCGGTGTTATGCCAGCAACATATTGGGCACAGCCGTGAGTTCTGAGAGCCGCATCATTGTCGAGAGTGAGTACCTCTCTGCCTCCCCCACTCTCCCAAGGTGTCCTTCCTACTTTCCCCCCTCCCTCTTTTATAAGTGTGCCCAACAATTCTCTTTCTTCCTCCAGCTCTGCATCATTTGCACACACCCATGTGCACATGCGTTCACACGCAAACATTTCTCATTCTGGCTTTGCTGATGAAGCTTATTTTAGGAGCCACAATGATGCAGCTTAAGGTGTCCATTGCACAAATATAACCCCCCCACACACACACACTTCCAATTTTTTGAGAAATAAATTTCTCCCTCCCTCTTGCCATAAATGTCGTTTTCCCCCGTTTACCTGCCTGGGTTCCCTGGAGTGCAGCCAGTTGCTCTTGTTCCCATGGATACAGTTGTCATGGTAGCATCGTGTCATGTGATGTAATTGCCAGCCCCTCCTTCTCCTGCCTCCTTTCTCTCCTGCCCCGCCGTAGCTCTCTGCCCGTCTGTCAAGGAAGAAGGAAAGATTTAAAAGCTGGAGGGATGCAGGAAAGGAGACACCCATTGACATCAAAAAGGATGCATGATTTAAGAACATCCTCGCTTTGTTCCAAAATTGCACTGATCCTTTACTCTTCATCTTGGCTGAAGTTCTCAAAATAAATCAGAATTAGTAATAAAATGCTATTGCTGTGGCTATTGAGGAGGTCGTGCTAATAAAGATTTCAGAAATGAGTCAAGAAGTCCCGTCTAAACAAGAGTGTGTAAATGACTACTAGTTCCCTGAGACAGCAGATGGGTTGGTAAACTGCCTCAGCTTCAATTGGCTGAGAATGGCAAAGCATCTCCACTCACTGAGCAATGATCAAAAACCTGTTAAAATACATTTTCCCCGAGGCACAGTGAATAACTGGGTATATTAAAAACCTAGCCCGGAGGACTCCGCAGCCAATTTCTTTCCATGTACAGTAGCCTTTCCCCCCCTCCATGATAATCCCCCCTCCCCACATTCACTAATTGCTTCGATTCCTGCTTCATTGCTTTCCAGATGCCCCACAGTGGCCAAAGGAGGAGGTGGAACCCATCACAGCAGAAGAAGGGACTCACACAGTCTTACCCTGTAACCCACCCACCAGTGCCGATCCGCCTAAAATCTACTGGCTCAACAGCAGTGAGTATTAGAAACTGTTAGAAGGGAAGAAGGAAGGAAAGGAAGGGAGGAAGGAAGTAGGGAATGGAAGGACGAAGGAAAGGAAAGGAGTGGAGGGTGGAAGAGAGAGAGAGAAGGAGAGATAGTAGGAGAGGATGAAGAAATATGGAGGAGAGGTAGGGGAAGAAGAAAGAGGTAAGGAGAGGAGGGTGGAAGGGAGAGAAAGAGAAGGAGAGGAGGGAGGAAGAGAGAAAAAGAGAAGGAGAGAGGGTAGGAAGGAGAAGAAAGAGAAGTAAGGGAAGGAAGAAGGGGAAGGAGAGGAGGAAGGAAGGAAGTAGAGGAGGAAGGGAGGGAGGGAGAAAAGAAAAGAAAGAGAAAATAAAGTGGTGTCATAGCAGGTGTGAAGGATGGTAAACAAATCATTCCAAATTATACCTTATAACCTTTTAAATGGAATAATAATAATATAAGAATGGCAAAGAAAAAGAATAACTATGTGAATGTATACCTATAACTGTATGTAAGAGAATGAATGACAGTAAAAATATAAAGCACAATATAGGTAAATAATACTTGATCGTAAGTAGCTAAGTATAAATAAAGAAGTGTATATAAAAATGGATAACCAATAACGAGATTATGAACGCAAGATAGAAATGTATAGAAGGGAAAATACTTAACTGCAAAGAAACCGATACGGAACTGCTGTAGGATATACGATGGAACTTATTGTTCCTATGTTGTTTTTAAGTCATGTGTCTGTTGATGTGTTTATGTGTTTAAAATAAAAATTAATAAAAAAAAATAGAAACTGTCTTTTCCAAAGACTGTGGATTTGATTGTGACAGATCACATGGGCTGATTACTTTTTCCTCAAATAACTAGAAGAGCCGGCGGTAAGCCATGTGCTTTGGAGGAAAGGCAACAGGTTCCCAACACAAGAGAAGGAATCTGGAAGTATTTGATGGATAGGGATGGTAAATGGGTAGGTGAAGGTAGCTGAAGGGTAGGTGAAGATGGAAGAATGGCAATATTGGCACACATGTTTTGCAAATACTTGGTCCCAGGTAATTTTTTTGATCATGTCATTCAAGAAACATGTTGAACTCTTATAGATAACCTGATTAAAGATTAAATCTGATTAAAGATAATCTGATTAAAGATACAGAAACAGATAAATGCATTATAGTGTTTTGCTTTGAACTGGCTGCTGGATCATTTCAGAATATATTACATGCCAACCGCTGTAATAGTCCCAGAACGTATAGGAAAACAAGAGAGGGGAAGGGCTTTCTATAAACTTTTAGGAGACATGTTCTTGTTGGAAAGAGAAGGTTTGACTGGGAGGAATATGGATCCAATCCTCCACTCTCAGGGATTAATTTGCACTCTAGTTAGTCCCAAGTGCATGGAATCTGTTTTGGAAGTCAAAATCTTCTTTTGAAACACAGAAAAGAATTGAGTTCCTCCAGTTACCTCCCAAAGACCTATTAGATCCCACAGATTAGGCCTCCTCCGAATTCCATCTGCCGGCCAATGTCGGTTGGCGACTCCTCGGGGGAGGGCCTTCTCTGTGGCTGCTCTGGCCCTCTGGAACGATCTCCCCGTGGAGATCCGGACCCTTACTACCCTTCCGGCCTTCCGCAAAGCGGTTAAGACCTGGCTGTTCCGGCAGGCCTGGGGCTGTTGAACTATCCAGCCCCATCCGAGGTTATGGCTGTTGTAGTATTTTAAATTGTTGTTTTTATTTTATTTTTTGTATCCCCTTCCTTTTTTATTGTGAGCTGCCCTGAGTCCCTCGGGAATAGGGCGGCATACAAACTCAATAAATTGAAATTGAATTGAATTGCTGTGACCAACTCCTCCAAAATCTCCTCTTGAAGATGATCATTGTGACTTAGAAGGAATAGAATAACGTTGCTTTCTTTCCTCAAATGAATGCTTGGGCCAAGAAACAAAGTGGTTTGGCGTTTGGCTGTCTTAGGATAATTCCCCCCCCCCCGCTTTGCTGTGTCTCATTTGTCTCTCCTTCCCATCTCTCTTTCTGCAGAGATTGAGCACATTGCCCAAGATGAACGTGTCACTGTAGGGCAGGATGGAAACCTCTACTTTGCCAATGTACAGATGAAGGATAGTCAACCTGACTATATCTGCAATGCCCATTTCCAAGGTCCTCGACTCATTATCCAGAAAGAACCCATTGAACTAAAAGTCATCCCAAGTAAGTCTTAAGGTCACCCTATGTTGAGGTGCTCGGTGTGGTTCACCGACAAATGCGCGCTCGACAAAAGCACGCCTGACGAAACCGCGGTGAGAAAACCGTGAGTTCTAAATCGCGCCAACGAATGAGCGCAGAAGCGTGCCAACAACAGCGCGCCGACAGAAGCGCACTCTAAACCTAACTCTAAACCTAACCCTAAACCTAACCCTGAACCTAACCCTAAACCTAACCCTAAACCTAACCCTGAATCTAATCCTAAACCTAACCCTGAACCTAACCCTAAACCTAACCCTGAACCTAACTCTGAACCTAACCCTGAACATAACCCTTACCTTAACTTAAATCGCGCTTCTATCGGCGTGCTGTTGTCCGCGCGCTGTTGTCGGCGCGTTGATGATGTTGCGGTTTTCGCACCACGGTTTCGTCGGCACGCTTTTGTCATGCACGCATTTGTCGAGTCACGGCTCTGTGTGGTGGAGTGAGGAAGTAGCTGGCTATTGCAGGAAGATATCAATTACATCTTTTTGGGGGGAATTTGTTTTTATTTTTAAACAAAAAAAAATTCGCATCCATTACATACAGCATGTTGTTTGGTTACAAGTGTTTTTGCATCCATATTCTCCATTACATTTGCAATCACAGATTTTTCATCTAATATAACTAGATACCTCACTTTCATTGTACAATGTATATTCAATTACAATTAATATATATTTTTCCCAATAAACCTAATTTCCTTACATTCTTGATTGTCTGTTTAATAACAATATACCTTTATATAATCACATATCCCGATATGAAAATTTTACCAACCATTTATATTTGTATATCACTATTTTCAATTATGTATAATCCCACCAATCAACTATCGAGTATGCTTATGTTCATTATTGTCCTTATACATCATACATTCAAAGAAAGATCTTATTCCTTCATTTTTCAACAAGGTATTCTAAATAGTCACTTCATATATTTTTAATTACTTCCTTATTAAAATTATTTATCAACAAGATATCTTTATAATATATACTTAAAGTTATACATTATATCACCAATCCTCTATCAAGTATACATAAATTCATTGTTATCCTTATCCATTTTAAAACAAAAGTTCTAAAGTATTCAATTCATATATGTATCAGTCTTTCATTGTATCATTGTTAGTCTATTTCACAGCATAATTATATTATCACCAGTGGTGGGTTTCAAAAATTGTTCGAACTTACTCGGGGGGGGGGGGCTCCTTTGTGGGAGTGACTTGCTGCCCATGTGACCAGATGGGAGTGGCTTGCCGCCCATGTGACCGGATATGGAGATGCCGACGACACTTGTCAGAACCACCTCAAATTACCTCACACACAGCCCTGGCATGCATAAGAATATGATGTAAACTTGTTTTTTAAAAGGCATCTTTGGTTTGCGTTAAAACAACTTCAACACACGCAATGTTCTGATTGCACCACAAACGCAGTAGTCATCCTTACCTTTCACAGAGGCACTGAGGTTTATAAATATGAGCATGATAGTGTAGAATAATCATATCCAAGGACCAGCGGTGGGTTTCAAAAAATGTTTGGAAGCTCTTCTGTAGGTGTGGCCTGCTTTCTGGGTCCACTGGTGGAACCTCTTCTAACCGGTTCGGTAGATTTGACGAACCGGTTCTACTGAATAGGTGCGAACTGGTAGGAACCCACCTCTGATTATCACTTAACTCCTTCTGCCTACCCAGCTTAACATTTGAATTGTAAAGTTCTTGTGGAAACCTGCAAAATTATGAGATGAATTCTTGCCTGAAATCCTTATTAGAATCTATCAATGGATTTTGTTGTTGATTATCAATCATTTGCTTCAAATTTAGTATTTCAGTTTTCCCCATCCTGTTGCCCTCCAGATGTGTTGGATTTCCATGGGAATTAAAGTCTAAGCATCTAATGGACAACACATTGAGGAACATTGCAGCTGTTGCTTCCCAATATTGTTCTTTGATGGTTCTCACTTGGTATCTTATTGCTCAGTGTCATTGAAGTGGAAGTGGTCATCTAGGCTGTTGGTTCACTGACCAATGCTGGCACCCAAATGAAAATATTCCCATTTAATAGTTGCCCAACTTCTAACTGAACACATCCACAAAGGAAAATTCTTCTGACAATTAATTTTATTATCAAAAAGCTCTTACCATTTGGAATGTTTATATAACATTGAACCCAAATCTGACTTCCTGTAATTGAAAGACTGTTATTCTGTCTTTCAATTCTATTCTGTATTCTGTGTCCTGCATTATCTTCCTCAAGGACACATTAGTCAAAATGCATCAATGTAGAATAAGGTAGAACGTTTCTTTCTTTCTTTCTTTCTTTCTTTCTTTTAACTTGGGAAACTGCCTTTAATATTTGGCAGCAAAAATCTATTGCTCCCTTAGGGAGCTTAGAGATAAGTGAATCAAAGAAGTGGAGGCAGGGTTTGTGAAATAACCAGAGATGAAATTATGAAAATTGAAAGGTATATTCATGCAAAGTTTTAAACTCTTGAGAAGAGTTTTGTAGCAGTGAATTATGGAAGAATATGATGTATTATTTATTATCATTACGTAATGCTCAGCAGTTAAATGATTTACCAGAGATAGCAAGAAACTATACCAAAGATAAAGTCTTAGAGAAGTGATGTGTAGCGCCCTTTTGTCTGTTCCTAGCAACGACCGAGACAAGAAGCTGACGAATAAAGCTGGGGACACTAAATTCAAGTCTTCGGGATCACAGATCTCATTGAGGGAACTTTTAGCTGATCTCTTATCTCTCTGTCTAGTATGCCTCATCAAGCTGTTGTGAAAGTTAAAGAGGAAGAAATATCCAAGGGAATAACTCAAGCTGCTCCGAGTTTCTTTTCAGAGTGAGATAGGCAGCATATAAACGGGATGAAGGAATGAAAGCAGGCAGGCTAGGTCATAACCTCATTTAGAAAGCTTGGAAAGTTGAACTAGGCTTTATGAAGGAGTGTGTAAAACTGCCTGCAAATTAGTGGAGCCAATGACACATTTTTACCCTCAGATTATTAATTTATAATCAGTCAAAAGCCAAATGTTCTGCACTTGTGTTGCCTAGCCAGTGATGGCTAACCTCTTTGTCATCGCATGCCCATAATGCAATGCGTGTGCAACAGCCCCCGCGTGCTCCACCCCACTGCCCATGCATGTATGACCACCCGTGCTCCCCCCGCGTATATGCACGTGATCCACCTGAGCCCCATTTTGGGCCTAGCAGGGCCTCCCTGAAGCCTCCTGGGACAAAAAACAGAGTGTGTGGGGTCTCTGCACTCCCCTCACACGCCCCCCATGCATTCGCACAAGACCCCCCTCCAGGGGTGGGTTTCAACCGGTTCGCAGTGGTCCCTGCGAACCGGTTGGTCGCCGAACCCGGAAGTAAGTAACTTCCGGGAACGGCGAAGGGCGCACCCGCCTGCCCGCGGTCCTTACCCGGTTTTGACGCAGGATGCATACAGCGCCTGCGCGATTGTCCAGGAGCAGCTGGAGCGTCGCGCAGATGCTAGTACGCATGCGTGCACCGCGCGCGTGCACGAGGACGCCGCCGGCCCCGTTCCAACCAAACCGGTTGGAACGGGCAAGAAACCCACCCCTGCCCCCTCCCTCATGCATGTATGCGTGGCTCCCACATGTGCAGCAGACTCAAAAATCAGCTGGCCGCCATGAGGTGTGCGCGCATGCATGGTGGTTCTGAGCTGGGCCACAGCTTGCGTGTCCACAGAGAGGGCTCCACATGCCACCTGTGACACGCATGCCATAAGTTCACCATCACAGACTTAGGCCATCAGTACAGGTTTCTGCTGCTGTCTTCTAATATTGAGTAACTCTTTTCTTCTCTCTCTTCCACAGCCAACACTTTCTCATACCAGAAACCAGTTCTAATTGTGCCAGAGACCACACACAAGAGCTACGTGGCCTTGTTAGGGAAGCCCTTGATACTAGAATGCATTGCTGCAGGACTGTAAGTATTTGGAGATGTCTGCCAGCAAAAATAATGTATGTACGTCCTTGCACAGGGAGCTTAAGTGTCCAAATGGACAAAAATGAACATTAGCCAAAGGACTGGTAGTACAGATCTGAAAGGCACTTTGCTAAACCCATAAACTATAGGAAGCCCTTGACTTGCAACCACAACTGAGCCCAAAACTTCTGTTGTTGAGCGAGACAGTTGTTAGTTAAATTTTGTCCCATTTTATGAGCTTTCTTGCCACAGTTGTTAAACCACTGCAGTTGTTAAGTTAATAACATGGTTGTAATAACATGGTTGTTAAGTTAATGTGGCTTCCCCATTGACTGAATGAGGAATGGGAATGAGAATGGGAGAGTTGGGGGTTCACCGACAAATGCGCGTCTGGCAAATGTGTGCCGACGAAACTGCGGCAACAAACCGCGACGTCAAAAGCGCGCCCACTAAAGCGCGTTGACAAATGCGCCCCGACAAAAGCGCGCCATCAGAAACAACACGAAAACAACACAAAAACGTTAACAACCCTAACCCTAACCCTAACCCTAACCCTAACCCTAACCTAAAAACCCTAATCGCGCTTTTGTGGGCGTGGTTTTGTCGGCGTGCTTTCGACGTCGCGGTTTTGTCGGTGCGCATTTGTCAGGCGCGCATTTGTCGGGTCACGAGAGCTGGGTATACCTCGTGGGTATGATAACAAAAATGGCCAATGAGATAAGAGTACACCTTGATTTCAGTAGCTGTTTCTAATGCTATCCCCGTTCTTTTGTGGATAGGTTGGTAGATTGGAGAAGCTTATACCTGCATGTGTGCTTGAAAGGGAATGGATATGTTTTAAGGCAGGTGTGTCAATCTGGCGGCCCATGGGCTGGATACCTCACATGGAGGCCACGCCCACCCCAGCTCCGTGAAGGGGGAAATTGTTGTGATACGTCATGTGTTGATAATGTGACGCCAGTTTGACACCCGTATTTTAAGGGGTTGTGACTTCTGACTTCCAATTGCTGAGGAAAATACAGCTTGGGATTTCATTTTTGCTCCTTATTGGTTTGGAGAGGCAGTGGAAACCTCTAATCCAAAGTCATTACCTCCCCCCCTTTTTTTGACTGCATAGAAATTACTCCATCCTTTGAGTGGCCTTGGCAATATGTATTTAAAACATTTCTATAGCCGCCCATCTTATAACCAATTCTGGGTGGCTTCCAATCAAGTTGGATAGAAGCAGAGATTTAAAAACAGCAGTAATTAGAACAACATTTTGTTCATCTGCTATTCAGGGAACACTCAGCTCCTCCTGCCATTCAGCTGCTGGTTTGATGATGAGAAGGAAAACATCAGCAGAGAAGTGGAATGATGCCCTTTGATTATATGCTTAGTAGTGGTTTAATTAACTATGCTGTTAGGTAGCAACAAACAAACAATAATGAGAGGCCTGGTGTCTTGCTGTGGCAGTTGGCAAGCCAATCCCTGCTCTGCTATGAAACTCCCATTTCTCTAGGCCAAACTGCTTCACAGGTTTCTTATGACACACAAAATGAATATGGTAGGAGCTGAGTATCTGGTGAGCTGATCATCTGAGAATCATCTACTCCTCCATCTTAACACCAAATGCATTTAAATCAATGAGATAATTTAACTATGGCCCAAGTCAGCTTTCATTAATCTAGCACTTTCCAGATGTATTTATTTTTATTCATGTATTTATTTAGCTTGTCAAACATGTACAATATAACAGGTATAAGTATATACATGGGCCTTAACAAAGGAAATGAGTTCAAATAAATGGAGACAGTCGGACAGGGATGTTAGGCACGATGGTGCGCTTATGCACGCCCCCTTTACGGATCTCTTAGGAATCGGGTGAGGTCCACAGTTTAAGGTTGAAGTTGTATTGGACCACAACTCTTGTTATCCCCAGACAATGAACCTATAGGGAATCTAGATGATGGGCTCCAAGAAATCAAAAGAGTGCTAAATTGGGGGAGAAAGGACTAAACATATTTGACTGATGTCACTAGTACTACTCTCTTGATTCAGATGCATCTGACAAGTTCTAAAGAAAAATTAATTGCAAAGGTAATAAAGGCAACTCCTTTACAAAAAACTACATACATATGTAACTATATATATGTATATATATAAACTATATATATGTATATAAATAGTTATATATGTTTTATTTGTGCTGATATGTTTTATTTGTGCTGATATGTTTTATTTGTGCTGTGACTTTAAATATATATATATATATATATATATATATATATATATATATATATATATATATATATATATATATATATATATATACATACATACTTAAAGTCACAACCCCTGGTATGCCCAAGTATGGGAGGAAGGTCACACTTCCACTCTCTGTCATTAGGCTCGTCACAAGAGTCCATCCAGACAGAAACCCAATATTTTTACTGTTGCCTTTTTTGTTACATTTGTTATATCAGCATAAATATAACATATATATATATATATACACACACACACACATACACACATACATACATACATACATACATACATACATACATACATATATATATATATATATATATATATATATATATATATAAAACAAAGGCAACAGTAAAAATATTGGGTTTCTGTCTGGATGGTCTCTTATGACGAGCCGATGGACAGAGAACGGAAGCAGTTAACTTCCTCCCATATTTGGGCATACCAGGGGTTGTGACTTTATTTATATATATATATATATATATATATATATATATATATATATATAGAGAGAGAGAGAGAGAGAGAGAGAGAGAGAGAGAGAATTATAGAGAGTTATAGAGAGAGAGTTGTGTGTGTGTGTGTGTGTGTGTGTGTGTATGTATGTATGTATGTATGTATGTATATGTATATATATGTGTGTATGTATGTGTATATATATATATATTCTTTTTTTAAAAAGGGGGGGATATCCACAAACCTCACAAAATGCAAATATCCCTCTACGCTTTATGTACAGGAGAAATATGCCCCTTCTAAGATGATGAATTCTCCCATCTGCAATTTTTATATGATCTTGCTTAAAACGTAATTTCAAATAAAGTTCTTTTTAACTGAACAACATAATTTTAAGCAGTGACCTAGATCAGTAACGTCCAACTGAGTTAGAACCCAGTTTTCTACACATTCTTTTTCTTCTTCCCTTTCTCTGCAGCCCTACACCGTCGGTGGAATGGATCTACCTGAACAGACTGAGCCCTTCACCTGGGGTGACCTTTGAGAACTACAACAAAACCCTTTGCATCCCAAGTGTGACGGAGGATGATGATGGAGACTATCAGTGTATCGCTCGTAATGAGCACGGCAGCATCCGCCACACCTATACCGTTAATGTTGAAGGTATTTCCATCCACAATTTTAATCCAGTAGGGCCCGATAGGATAAAAATGGGAAGGATTTGGAGTAATCAGACTGGCAAGTAGCAAGATTTCTCTTTTGAGAAAAGATTATGGTGAGATGAATAGATGTAACCACACAATGTCACTCCAAATTCCTTTCTCCTATGGCCTACCATTTGATGTGACATTATTAGGTTGGGTTTCTCTCACTAAATGACATTCAGTTGTGTGCAGAAGTTCAAGTGGAATGGAGGCACAGGGTAATTATGTCATATGTGATTTAGGATGATAGCTGGAAGAGTGGGAAAAAATAGGGAGGCAACAGCCATTTTTTAATACTTTGGGGGAAAGGGAGAAAGGGGAAAGAAATTGCATTAAGGGAAAATATTGAATAAGGCAGCTCACTTTGAAAGATGGAAGTTTCTAAAAAAAAAGTAGTTTTCCAATTATATATATATATTGATTTTAGTGGCAAAGCAACAAGAGCTGAGGAATCCAACCCATAGATCTTAGCAGCTCAGTGCTCTCTATATATGGTGGTATAAAACCAAATATAACTGAAATATTGACTGTGAATAAAAAACTGGATTTTAAGCTTAACCAGACATGCTAGCTATAATGCAGCCCAAACTTAGCACACCATTGCATTCATTGGAGAAAATTTAAGCGGATGCTTTGCATTTTCTTTCAAGGCCATTAAAATTTAAATTTCAAAACTTCAGTTGGATTGTTCTCCCCATTAAATAAAGACAATAATTATTATTCAGTTATTATTCTGATATTTCATGGTTTTAGGACTTAAGCTTAATACCAGTGATTGCCAGCAAGAAACAGGGGTTTTTTTTTCATTCCAAGGATTACACATACCACATCTTAGCAAATCTTTACACAATATTTTATTGCAGCACACAATTTCCCCAATAAGAGCCTGTAGCTTTGGGTCAACTTCACTTTTCTAGACTTTGCAAATTGATGTTGCCCTGCAAACGTGTATAATACTCAACACTTTATATTCAGTCATTTCATACTCAGTCCAAAATTAAATTGACAATTATTTGAAATAGATGAAATTTCCTAGTTGAAGAAAAAGGCAGGTTCTTCCCTTGAATAATTTATAAATTTGTAATTTGTAATTTTAATAGATTTGTATGCCGCCCAATCCCGAAGGACTCCGGGCGGCTTACATAAAAGCAATTAAAAGATTAAAAAGATTAACAACACAAAACAATACAGTTTAAAACAGAAAAACACAACATGCACTCAGTTATAATGGGGCTGAAGTTCAGTCAAGCTCAACAGCCCCAGGCCTGCCGAAACAGCCAGGTCTTAACCGACTTACGGAAGGCCAACCAACTTAAAAGAAGGACTGTGCCACTTTTGCCCTCCAGATGTTTTGTATGATGACCCCACTCCCCCCAGACTCTCTAATTATTGGTTGGCATGGTGATTCAAAACAAATAAAGCATCAACTTGCCTATACTTGACTGAAATATGAGAGGTAATAGAAAGGGAGTTTAAGGACAACTCATTACAAAGGGCGTATTGTGTTAGTCTATATCACGGGTGTCAAACTCGCGGCATTGCGTTGCCATCATGTGATGTTTCGCGACGGTTTCCCCCTTCGTGGAGCTGGGGTGGGCGTGGCTTGGGCATGATGCATCCGGCCCTCGGGCCGCCAGTTTGACACCCTGGGTCTATATAAAAAGAGATATGGGAAATTAACGTTCCTCACTGTAGTGAGCTAATTTTGTCGTAATGGATGCTATTTTCACGCGGTCTTCTTTTCTCAGCTGCTCCATACTGGATAAAAATGCCCGTGAGCCAGATTTATGGGCCAGGGGAGAACGTCCGCCTGGATTGCGAAGTTGATGGAAAACCTAAGCCAAAAGTGTCATGGAGCATAAACGGGACTCCTTTAAAAGGTGAGGGAATGGGTGAGAAGAAAGAAAGGCAGAGAAAAAGCAGAAAGCTACAATACCACCGTAGCTTCCTGGGCCTAAACTCTTGGCTGCTTTTCAGATGTGATGCCAGATCCCAGAAGGAAGATTCAATCAGGGGCTTTAATCTTCAGCGAGGTGCAGCCCAATGACACCGCTGTTATCCAGTGCCAGGCCCACAATAAGCACGGCAGTCTCCTGGCCAATGCATACATCCTTGTTGTCTGTAAGTTCATCTCTCCACTTTGAATCAAAATCACACAGATCAAAGGACAGGCAAAAAAATAAATAAACCGAGCAAAGGCTATTCCAATTGTTCTGTCACATCACCAACCTTTCAGTTTCCACATTAAAATTCCTCCAGTAGCTCTTTCTCCTGCAGCGAGTTAGGAGTGTGAATGAAGTCTGCACTTCAGTCATCTTTCCAGGGAATGGCATTCAGTATTTATAAATTATGTACAGAGTCTGCTCAGGCCTGATAACAAAGGCCCTTTTTGCCTCCAAATTAATGGCATGATGTGCATTGGCGGGATTCAATTTTTTTTTTACTACCGGTTCTCTGGGCGTGGCTTTGTGGGCAGGGGAAGGATACGGCAAAATCCCAATTCCCTCCCGACCCCAACTAACCTGCTTTCCTGCTCTGTTCTCCTGTTCAGGGCAACAACAACAACAAAATCAGCTGGGAAGCAGCAGGGGCGGGGCCAGCCTATTTGCCGGTTCTCCAAACTCAAATTTTCCACTACCGGTTCTCCAGAACCTGTCAGAACTGGCTGAATACCACCTCTGATGATGTGGCATTGGAGATAGCAACCCACTGAGGAAATGTGTAGTCATCTTAGTGGGTTTAGCAATGGCTTTTCCCAGAAACCTTTTAACTTCAGGAAAGGAAGGAAGGAAATAGATTAAAATGTGAAGGTTTATTTAACCTAACCATCTCATGAGGAGAACACTTATTCTTGGTTCACCGACAAATGCGCGCACGACAAAAGCGCGCCGACAAAACTGCGGTGAGAAAACCGCGACCTCGAAATCGCGCCCACAACAGCGCACTGACAAAAGCGCGCCATCAACCAACAACGCAAAAACAAGGTAATAACCCTAACCCTAAACGTAAACGTAAACCTAACCCTAACCCTAACTCTAACCCTGAACCTAACCCTAACCCTAAACCTAACCCTAACCCTAAACGTAACCCTAACCCTAACCCTAACCCTGAACCTAACCCTAACCCTAACCCTAACCCTTACCTTAACTTAATTGCGCTGTTGTTGGCGCGCTGTTGTTGGCGCGCTATTGGCGCGCAATTTCGACATCGTGGTTTTCTCGGCGCGCTTTTGTCGGCACGCTTTTGTCGTGCACGCATTTTTCAGGTCACGCTTATTCTTACCTGCTATTCTGGCCCGTGTGTCCACCGTCTGTCTTCATCATGATGTTAAAAAAAAATCCTGAATACGCCGAGTACAGAGGTGGTACATGTGTTGACAGGACTTAGGGCTAGGTAGGATTTCTTGAGGAGATAAGTATCTTGCTTTACACCCATTGACCTTTTTATTTTACTCCAGGGTTGCCTGCAGAGATCCTGACCCCAGATGGCATAGAGTACGCTGTGGTGGAGAACCAAGTAGTGATCCTTCATTGCAAGACTTTTGGGGCGCCAAGACCTAAAGTGCAGTGGTACGCTTTCTGTTTGGGGTCATTTTCAGAAAGCACAGTATGTTTTGATTTATCCACAGCTGCTCTGACATTGTTTATATAGCTCCACTTATATATCAAAATTCTCTTAGTATCATTCAGTGATAGTCTTTTTTCATTTGTACTTGGAAAATCAAATGCATCTTTGGATTTTATTAGCCTAGCTCTGTCAAATCACAAACTAATGGGCAAAATGCCAGTGCCGAGGAAGGAAGACAATTGGGCCAGTGAAAAGCACAATTTTGCTATTAGCATATTCAGGAAATTGCAGACGTTACATGAGGGAAAGAAAAACCAAACGTACATATTCAATACAATACAATACAATACAATAGCAGAGTTGGAAGGGACCTTGGAGGTCTTCTAGTCCAACCTCCTGCCCAGGCAGGAAACCCTATACCATTTCAGACAGATGGCTATCCAGCATCTTCTCAAAGACTTCCAGTGTTGGGGCATTCACAACTTTTGGAGGGAAGCTGTTCCACTGATTAATTGTTCTAACTGTCAGGAAATTTCTCCTCAGTTCTAAGTTGCTTCTCTCCTTGATTAGTTTCCACCCATTGCTTCTTGTTCTACCCTCAGGTGCCTTGAAGAATAGTTTGACTCCCTCTTCTTTGTGGCAATCCCTGAGATATTGGAACACTGCTATCATGTCTCCCCTAGACCTTATTTTCATTAAACTAGACATACCCAGTTCCTGCAATTGTTCTTCGTATGCTTTAGTCTCCAGAACCCTAATCATCTTTGCTGCCCTTCTCTGCACTCTTTCTAGAGTCTCCACATCTTTTCTACATTGTGGTGACCAAAACTCAATGCAGTATTCCAAGTGTGGCCTTACCAAGGCATTATAAAGTGGTATTAACACTTCATGTGATCCTGATTCTATCCCTCTGTTTATGCAGCCTAGAACTGTGTTGGCTTTTTTGGCAGCTGCTGCACACTGCTGGCTTCTATTTAAATGGTTGTCCACTAGGACTCCAAGATCCCTCTCACAGTTACTACTGTTGAGCAAGGTACCACCTATACTGTACCTGTGCATTTCGTTTTTGTTGCCTAAATGTAGAACCTTGCTCTTTTCACCATTGAATTTCATTTTATTAGATAGTGCCCAATGTTCAAGTTTGTCAAGATCCTTCTGTATCTTTAGCCTATTCCATTGCTCTATTCGCAATAATAGGCAAAATATCGTAAAGGCCTAAGAAATAGCATTTTAAGCAAAAGAAAGGCAATTAAAGGTATTATATATGAAAAAAAAATATTAGGAGCTGGATTGCGTTGCAAAACCAATGATAGCAACTCTGAGTGCGCTGAGATGTACTATAGAGGGGGATCTCTATTTCTCAGACCCCCCTTCTCGTTTTCATTCTCCAGGTTTATGGAAGACATGAACCCTGCCCTAAAAGACGAGCGAACCTTTATATTCACAAATGGATCCCTGAAACTTCAGGAAGTCCGACGTGAAGATGCAGGAAACTTCACCTGCTTGGCTGAGAATGATCAAAACAATGTCTCCATCATTGCCCGCCTGGTTGTCAAAGGTGAGATCAGGTTTTCCAACCATGTATTAAATCAAAGAGGAAATATGACAGAAAATAGTTGTCCCAATGGTGGGTTTCAAAAATTGTTCGAACCTACTCTGTGGGTGTGGCCTCCTTTGTGGGAGTGGCTTGCCACCCATGTGACCGGATGGGAGTGGCTTGCCGCCCATGTGACCGGATATGAAGATGCCGACGACACTTGTCAGAACCACCTTAAATTACCTCACACACAGCACTGGCATGCATAAGAATATGATGTAAACTTGTTCTTTAAAAGGCATCTTTGGTTTGCGTTAAAACAACTTCAACACACGCAATGTTCTGATTGCACCACAAACGCAGTAGTCATCCTTACCTTTCACAGAGGCACTGAGTTTTATAAATATGAGCATGAGAGTGTAGAATAATCATATCCAAGGACCAGTGGTGGGTTTCAGAAAAGTTTGGGACCTCTTCTGTAGGTGTGGCCTGCTTTCCAGGTCCACTGGTGGAACCTCTTCTAACCGGTTCGGTAGATTTGACGAACCGGTTCTACCGAATAGGTGTGAACTGGTGGGAACCCACCTCTGAGTTGTCCATAAGAGAGGCGATAGGAAGAAAGTAATCTGGAACAAAGTACTGTGGCTTTCAGCTAAATCCTCTAAAACTGTTTTCTCCCACAACATTCTACTTCCTAAGTGGATGTGGCAGGCTATGCCAGAGTTTTTACTATTGGTCATAAGATCAGAGGCATTTCTAAAATCCATTGAAATGAGCATTGTGCCATGATGTTCTGTTCCTTACACGCATGCACGTGGCATACAACGTTGTGATGCTCATTTCATCATCTGCCTCCTCCTTGCCTCCCTACCAATGCCCACGTGGATGTGGTTCTGCCAGGCCATCTGCCTGTGGTATCAAATTAAGCTTTTAATCTGGCAAGCCTTTCCGAGAGTTCATATCCCTCCTGGGATGAGGATGAGGGAAGTTGGTGTTTATTTATGCTTGCTAATAAATTCTTTATACCTAAAGATGTTTTGTCTTTTCTCCAGCGTGGAGAATGGCTTAAAAGATAATCTCTTCATGTGGAAAATGACCTGAAGACTTTTATTTAAAATGAAGTAGATGGCAGTTTTACTTGGGAGCAAATGTAATGGATGTTTTAGAGAACTGTGATGCTATCAAATATGAAATGATTTGTTTACACAATACACTGAACCATAGATCAGCAACTAACAACATTTCAGCCTACCAAATTGTGTGAATTCAGCCCACATGGACCCTTTATGGTTCAATGCAATGTGCAAACCCCAAATTAGCTCAATTGAGTAAAGCATGATTAAGCTTTATGTAAACTTAATAAAAGATAGCACTAAACAATTGGTTGAAAAATTGTTTTTTTTTTCTGGCTCTTTCAAGGCACGTGCTAGCCTAAAATGTTGTCTTATTTGTGGTTCAGTCTCTGTGAAAAGCGTAGGACAAATTTTCAATGGAAGGAATCATGTTTTACTTCCCTAAGGCAGCCCTTGAAGAGTATTCGGCGACTTCAGCTTGTCCAGAATGCAGCCGCGCGAGCGATCGTGGGTGCGCCTCGGTTCACCCACGTAACACCTATCCTCCGCGAGCTGCACTGGCTGCCTGTTGATCTCCGGGTACGCTTCAAGGTGCTAGTTGTCACCTACAAAGCCCTTCATGGTATTGGACCTGGGTACTTGAGAGACCGCCTACTGCCAATTACCTCCACTAGACCAATTAGATCCCACAGACTAGGCCTCCTCCGAATTCCATCAGCCAGTCAGTGTCGACTGGTGACTACCCGGAGGAGAGCCTTCTCTGTGGCTGCTCCGACCCTCTGGAACGAACTCCCCGTGGAGATTCGTACCCTCACCACCCTCCAGGCCTTCTGCATAGCCCTTAAAACCTGGCTGTTCCGACAGGCCTGGGGCTAAAGACTCGCTGCCCCACTTCGAATGGTATGATTGTTGTGCTTTTAACTATGTATGGTTTCTATGTTTTTTGTAACTCTGTTTGTATTTCCCCTCCCTTTTTGAGTTGTGAGCCGCCCTGAGTCCCTTCAGGGAAAAGGGCGGCATACAAATAAATTAAATTAAACCAACCAAACCTAAGGTGAAAACGAGGGACTGCTACTAAGATTTTCAAGCTGGGAAATGTATTGAGCCAGTCATAGTTGTATTAGGATACATTCGAGCCATGCTGAAGAATGATTAAAAGAAAAGCCACATGGGATATATATATGAGAGGACGATAGATACCACACTAAGAGTTCACCGTAGAGAGGCTACAATACAGTATTCCATCCAGTGGTGGGTTTCAGAAATTTTTGGAACCTCTTCTGTAGGTGTGGCCTGCTTTCCGGGTCCACTGGTGGAACCTCTTCTAACCGGTTCGGTAGATTTGACAAACCGGTTCTACCGAATAGGTGCGAACTGGTAGGAACCCACCTCTGATTCCATCCCTATTCCAGGAGCAACACAGATCGAAGAGGGGCCTATCAGCATGGAAAAGAAGCAAGGTGAGAATGTGACCTTCTACTGCAAGGTACTGTTTGATGAGACTATTCCGAAGCGTGGCATCCAATGGCGCCTAGATGGAGAAGATATTGAAGAATCAGATGACGATAACAAGTAAGTTCCAAGCGTACAATCATGTTGAATAAAAGCTTAGGGTTCGAAGGACTTATGCATTAACTTTACTCCGAACATTGGTCTTTCCCTAGATACATCATTCGTGACACGTCTCTGACCATCACCAAGGTGGACTTCTCTGATGAAGGAAGATACAGCTGCGTGGCCTGGACCACCCTTGACTCTGTAGAAAAAAGTGCCAATCTTTTGGTGTATGGCAAGTATCAAAAAAAAGAAAGATTAGATCTGGACTGTTTCTCTCTTGATGTTAAACGTCAGATCAGGGAAATCTCAAAGGGAAGCAGTAATATTCCTGCCGCATGGTTACAAAATTGGTATTATTATTTTTTAAGTACTAGGTTTTTGCTGGGTATCTGTTTTTGCAATTTGGTCCATGTATATTTCTGGCAAAGCCATCTATAGTACAGCACTTTTACAATAAAAACATAGTTGAACCAAAGCAACTTGTCAATAAATAAAAATAACAGTAATTATTTCACAGTTATATACCAAATATACACGAATTTCAAGAAAGGAATGCCAGTTACAAAGACAGGGTTTCAGATTATGTTTGGAAGTAATTAAAGATGTAAATTGTGCCATAATGGGATGGGAATTACATTGCATTGAGGCAGTTACTGAAAAGGCTCTTTTCCGTATTGCATTGTTATTTTTTTCACTTTCCTTACTTTTTTCTTTTAAAATAGCAATAGTTAGCAATAGTTAGACTTATATACCGCTTCATAGGGCTTTCAGCCCTCTCTAAGCGGTTTACAGAGCCAGCATATTGCCCCCAACAACAATCTGGGTCCTCATTTTACCCATCTCGGAAGGATGGAAGGCTGAGTCAACCTTGAGCCTAGTGGGATTTGAACAGCCGAATTGCTGAACTGCAGTCAGCTGAAGTAGCCTGCAGTGCTGCATTTAACCACTGCACCACCTCGGCTCCTTAAATAAAATATTTATTGTTTTAAATTCTTTAGTTCACTTTAAATTCTTTAAAAATACAGGTAGCTCTATCAGCAGCCCCCATGGTCACGTGATCAAAATTCAGATGCTTGGCAACTGACTCATATTTATGACCACTGCAGTGTCCTGGGGTGACATGATCACTTTTTACGACTTTCTTAGAAGCAAAGTCAATGGGGAAGCCAGATTCACTTAACAACTATGATTCTCACCTAACAACTCCAGTGATTCATTTAACAACCGTGGCAGGAAATGTTGTAAAATGGGTCAAAATTCACTTTACAAATGTTTCAATTAACAACAGAAATGTTAAGCTCAATTGTGGTCATAAGTCAAGGACTACAAGGGTAAGAAAAGGCTCTGCCTCCAGTTGATTCCAGTTAGGCCACTTCTGCATACCCTCAGAAATTCAAGATGGTATGTTGGGATTGGTAAATTAATTAATATTAGTGGGAGGAGATTAACTCTTAATATTAAGCTGGATGATTCACTGAAATGTGGAGAATTCTAAATATTGATAACAAAATTTATTTATTTGCTGACCATCTCGCAGTTCAAACAACTTGTAAAATAACATTGATAAATGATATAAGTATAAATGTAAATGCTATCATTTACTTACATATGTAATATAATTTATGTTTTATCTACATATAAAAACATAGTGCATAAGACAAAGCAGGCATCAGTCTGTTTTTAATGAGGTGAATTTGTTTCTAGTGTGTTATAGAAATACAGACTGAAACCCAATGAATAATGGCTTTGAGCCACAAATGTACAGAAAACTTGACAGATTACTTCAGATTTTTCAGAGATAAGCCTCTGTTTAAACAAGCTAGTTTTAATTACATTGAATCAATCAATAACTGTAAAGCCTACAAATTCAATCAGCTTTACTCTGTCAGCATATAATTTGTAATAATTAATGTAATTCTGTCCCTGAAGGTGGAGTAAAAGAATTCAAAATTTCATATTGTGGGACAGGCTTGGAAAATCTGTACGGGGGGGGGGGGGGGAATCTTGGATTTTTCTTCTGTAGTGAGGACAGAAAGATGAGCAGCCGTCTCATTACTGTCTTTTTTGTCAGGCATACCTGGCCCAGTGTCAAATCTGGAGGTCCAGAAGCAGCAGAATCATCAGGTAAAGCTGACATGGACACCTGGAGATAACCACAACAGAGAAATAAAGGGTAAGGAATCGTGCCGAATATCTCGCCATTAGGGAGAAATGACCTCTGATTAATCAGAACGCCTGGATTTTCCCCTTGGAAAAAGGCATCCACAAGGCTTGCTGCTTTCATCAAAATGACAAAAGGCAGCACCGTTGCGCCACAACCTTGGCTCCCTTTGTATCCGCGTGCGGGGTCACGACACGCGTACGGAAGGGGGCAGAGCTGACATTGCCCCACTGCTTTCATCCTTCGCTTCTCATTTGAAACCCTCCCATGGATGCCTCTGCTTGGGAGCAGTTTGGGTGGGCAAAGCAAGAGGTCGATCGTGGTCATCCCTGGCTTCTATCCTTCTCTTAGAGCAGCACTTAGAAAATATTTGTGGCTAGAAAACACCATAGGCAGCAACCTTATATTACTTTGTTGTTGATATTGTGACTTTTCACAGTTTAAAGCAATTAAAATGAAAAAGACTGATTGAAACAAAAGTACGTTTGTCTCCTTACGGAGACCTGCTTCTGAATTTCGTGGTTGATGTGGGGAAGAATGAAACTCTGACTTTGGGTTTTATTGATTAGACTGATAGATCTTTAATGAGATGGCTTGTTCCAGTGGTGGGTTTCAAAAATTTTTCGAACCTATTCTGTGGGCGTGGCCTCCTTTGTGGGAGTGGCTTGCTGGCCATGTGACCTGGTGGGAGTGGCTTGCCAGCCATGTGTTTTCTTTCTTTCTTTCTTTCTTTCTTTCTTTCTTTCTTTCTTTCTTTCTTTCTCTCTCTCTTTCTCTCTCTCCTTCCTTCCTTTTGTCTCTCTGTCCCTTTTTCCTTTTTTTCTTTCATCTCTCTCTCACTTTTTCTTTCATTTTTTATTTTGTTATTTATTTATTTCTTCCTTTCTTTCTCTTTCTCTCTCTGTGTGAGTCTCTCTCTGTGTGTGTGTGTGTGTGTGTGTGTGTGTGTGTGTGTGTGTGTGTCAGTGGTGGGTTTCAAAAAATTTTGGAACCTCTTCTGTAGGTGTGGCCTGTTTTCCGGGTCCACTGGTGGAACCTCTTCTAACCGGTTCGGTAGATTTGACGAACCGGCTCTACCGAATAGGTTTGAACTGGCAGGAACCCACCTCTGGCTTGTTTATATAATTATGGAAATACAAAAAGTTGTGATTTGATGTTAATGCCTATTTTAGGGTAAGAGTGGGAAGTCAATGCTTCTTTTTCCTTTTTTAAAATTACCTTTCCTCACCTCGCCTTCCCCATTGCTTCCCTATTTACTTTGTATTTTGTATTTTACATTGCTTTATAACTCAGTAAAAATGTTGATGATTGTAGGGGACAAAAAAAGAAAAGAAGGAGAAAAAAGACTGAAAAGATGCAGTTGTGTGTGATGTGTAAAATGACTATTCAGTGCTTCCTTGGAGTTATCCCTAAATTTTGAAGCTAGATATAAATCACACATTGGTGAAAATGCCATCTTTACACTTCTCTGTTTCTCTCTCTGTGTGTAGAAACACAGAAACTGTTCAATCAGCCGAGGTACTGAATTAACCCAAATGCCTGGATTTGCACATCACGCTAAACCAAACATTGGCGTCATCTATGTACATGTGCATTTTAGCTCAGCTTGTAGCCCAAACCTAGGAAAGCCTTAGGGGCCTAGTGAAAGGTGATAGCAATTTTAATAAGCTTTTTTTTTTAAATCATTCAAACTCTGAGATGCTGTTTCCCTTCTCCATCACAGAATATAATGTGTTTTGTGAAGAAACCAAATTTGGGCCAGCGGAAAAGGAATGGTTAGCCACGGTCCCAGGAAACCAGCCATGGGCTATCCTCAACCTCTCTCCGTTCAGAAGTTATAGCTTCTATGTGCAGGCCAGCAATGACCAGGGGGAAAGTGAATTAAGCAGCCGGTCTGTCATTCATGTCACAGATCCCGCAGGTAAGAAAGTTCAAGATGCTGGAAGAAGGCTCTAGGGATAGACCCTTAATATGGGCAATGCTTACCTGTTATTCAACAAAATAGGAGGGATATACATTAGGCTAGACACGATGTGTTAGATCTCAATGCAATGTGACTTCACATGTATACTGTTTTTCTCTAATTTTTCTCTTTAAAAATAGGATAAGCCAAATACATTAACATATAGTGGAAATACACCGAGGGGAGGAGGAGTAGGAAAGAAGAAAGATGGGTAGAGAGGGATGGAAGAGAGGTGGGGGAGGCGAAAGGGAAGGGGGGAAGCGGATCTGGAGAGAGGAGTGGTAGAGGGCGAGGGGAAGTAGGGTAGAGGGGGATGATGGAGGGAAGATAGAAAGTTGGAGGGTGGTGGAAGAAAGTGGTGTATGGAGAACGGAAGAGGTATATTGGGCTTTTATTTTCTGGGGCATTGTCGACAAGAGGAATTGATGCAATTACTGTTTAATACTGTATGGGGTATACATGTGAGTGTATGAAAATGAAAATAAAAATGAAAATGAAAATAAAATATACTAAAACGAAAAAAAATATATGGGCAATGGTCCTTATAAAAGTTAACCCAACCATTCGTTAACATATAATTTACTATGATATTAATAATGAAACAATAACCTTAATTAGGATAAATAACCGGCCCATACATTGTAAATTGAGATTTGGCAAAAAGACTTATGAACCTTATAAATTTTTGTTTAGATCTTGTTATGAAGGTATATATAATTTGGACCAGAAGAGAGGAGACGTGTTATCAACAGTAAACAATTGTTTCTTTTTTCTTTTTTTCTTTTTAACTATAATAATAAGAAGGAAAAGTTAATGCATACTTTTGGTGATTATTAACTAGAAATGTCAATATCTCTTAGACTGTTTTAGATCTTAAATGGTTATTTTGTTAACACTTATTAATAAGTCTCTGTTTAGAGATGGTTATAAAGGTAAATCTCTCTCGGGCCTGTGGAGAGGAGAGGTGAAAAAAATAAATAATCCTTAGCTAGCTACAATAATAACAAAGAAATGTTTGATAATATTCAATGATACAAGAAGGTGAGATCCACTAGCAAAAGTAAAATGGACAGAAGCGTTAATTTGTGAGTTTGGGGCAGTGGTGGGTTTCAAAAATTGTTCGAACCTACTCTGTGGGTGTGGCCTCCTTTGTGGGAGTGGCTTGCCACTCATGTGACCGGATGGGAGTGGCTTGCCGCCCATGTGACCGGATATGAAGATGCCGACGACACTTGTCAGAACCACCTTAAATTACCTCACACACAGCACCGGCATGCATAAGAATATGATGTAAACTTGTTTTTCAAAAGGCATCTTTGGTTTGCGTTAAAACAACTTCAACACACACAATGTTCTGATTGCACCACAAACGCAGTAGTCATCCTTACCTTTCACAGAGGCACTGAGTTTTATAAATATGAGCTTGATAGTGTAGAATAATCCTATCCAAGGACCAGTGGTGGGTTTCAAAAAATGTTGGAACCTCTTCTGTAGGTGTGGCCTGCTTTCCAAGTCCACTGGTGGAACCTCTTCTAACCGGTTCGGTGGATTTGACTAACCGGTTCTACCGGAAAGTTGCGAACTGGTAGGAACCCACCTCTGGTTTGGGGGTGGGGGGGGGAAAGGGAGAGGGAATGTTAGGTATCTTTTTAACAATGCCAGTAGGTAGCTGTGTCCTTAAAACTCTATTAAATGAAAATGGTGGTATAGCGATAGTAAAATATATAAATTCTAAAATGTACAAATTAAACTGATTGAAATATATGTGATGGTGGAAGAAACGCACGAAATATACCTGTAACCAATGGATACGCTTTCTACAAGATGTAATGAAAGATGATTTTTTTTAGTGTCTTCCTTTAATAAAAACAATAAAAACTTTAAAAAAAATAAAAGTTAACCCAACCATGCCATGCACAAAATAGTGTTGCCCCACAAACATTGGTTTCTAATGCCTCTGGGACAGGCATTTTCAGTCTGGGAGACACAGTGGATATTTGGCCTTGGTTGATTCAAAACATACAGACATCCCAGTTTAACTCTAGTCTCTTTGTTTCCCAGCACCTGAGAGAAACCCAACTGACGTCAGAGGAGAAGGAAATGAAACCACGAATATGATCATCACCTGGACGGTAAAATATTCTTTTACCTCAGAGATATTGGTCCCAATCTCTCGTGCTCCTCACCCACAGATTCAGTGCCACTGGCATCATTTATAGGGCTAAGTTGTAGTGCAAGGAGTTTTACTGAAAAGAAATTCTGATTTTTGTGTAATTTTTCAAGGTTGATGGATTTATTTTTCATGGAAAGATTTGTCCTAATGTATAAGGTCCTTGAGCATGTCTGTACAAATATAGCTCACTGTTATGACCCCCCTCGTCCCACACCAGCATACACTCCAAGCCAAAGATAAGTTACGGCATTTAATTAACAGACAGGTCCTTGGCAGCAAACCGACACAGACAAGCCTTGGCAGCAATCCAACACAGATAAGCCGTGGCAGCAATCCAGCCTGCCAAGCTCACAATAATGTTCTCCGACATTAGTTCCTGCGTTGACTTCTGAAAGATGGCCGTGTGCACAAGTAGTCCTTTTATAGTCTGGAGAGGAGCCTAATGACCACCAGCTGAGTGCAATTACCTCCTGTAACTGCGCAACTGTTCCTGACGCCTATTAGCTCTTCGGTGCCGGGCATCCAGGAACTGCTGACTTCAGGCTCACTCTCCCCTCTCTCCTCCCCACTGGTCCAAGGCTCAGGCACCTCCTGGTGGCCAACCAGCCTCTCTGCGCCCTGCTCGGAGTCGGAACCCTGTCCAGGGTCCTCCACATCCTCCAGAGCCGACTCATAGGACCCCTCGCTGTCAGAGTCTGGTGGCAGCTCCAACGGCTCCTGCTGGGCCACAACAGCTCACCATCATGAACACAGTCCATGGGCTTAACGTTGTCAGGCACATGGGAGACTTTAACTGATCCCCAAAGGAAATAACATATGGGTAGTTCACAAATTAAAACCTTTCATTTAGTGACTTAATCAAAATTACAGTGGCACTGAGAAAAGTGACTTATGACTGGTCCTTGCACTTACGATGATCACAGCATCCCCACAATCAGGTAATCATAATTTGGGTGTTTGGCAAATGAGGGTTGCAGTGTCTCAGGATTGATAGCCATTTACGACCTTCGCAGTCAACTTCCAAGAACAGAGTCAATGGGGACAAACTGGATTCTTTTAACAATAACACGATTCGCTTAAGAACTGCAGTTATTAAGTCAATAAGGTGGCAAAAAAAAGACTTTAAAATTGGCTGTGACTCACAAGAACTGCCTTGCTTAGCAATGGAAATTCTGGTCCCAATTTAGTCATATGTCTTCCATGATTGGAGATCTACATTTGGGTTTTGCAAGCCTCTTTATTCTTCTTCTGACCCAGCCTTAGCAGAAACAAGAAACAAACTCCTTGTCATGAAAACTCCCTCTTTATTTATTTCCTGTGAATTAATGACATTCACACACCGAAAAGTCCAGGCAATAGTCCTTCAAAGTGTTAACTGCAGTAACAGACCTTATCAGTTCCTTGCCGTGAGCTCAAGCAGTCTCTGAGGCACAAAACACGATGAGCCAAATCTTCAGCAATCCAAACTGTTGTCTCCTATGACGACCACTCCCCTTTCCTTCTATTTATTCCCCATCCAGGAAGGGGCCATTCAGTGTCCAGGTGTGCCTTGCTTTCTGTGTCAACTCCTTGTCCTCAGTTGTTCTCTAATAGTTCTACGCATACGCGTGTCTGGAACAGGCCCCAGATTTTTTTCCTCTCACTAATCTCAGCCTCCAAAGGCAGCTGGCCCCTCTGGTGGCTGGGAAATGTCAGATGGCCCTGGCTCTATCTCTGCGTCTGATGCAGAGCATCCATGAGAGCCTTCTCCAGACTCCAGAGCTGGCCCAAGTTCCTCCCCAACCTCCTCATCGTCTGAGTCTGCCGCCAGCTCTACTGGCAGCTGGCAGGCCACAACAATTCTATCCTTGGAGCAGATTGGACTGAAACTGTCCATTATGATGGGACTGAAGGATGGTCTCTTCAGGAGGAAGGGCATCACTGCTGCCTTCAAGGCAGTCAACATTTTCCAAATCCAGATGCACACATCCTGTTCAACTACCTGAATTTTGCAATGTTCTGGTGGGTCTTTGGGATGGAAGCGTATCTCCATTCCTGTGATATCTGTACTTCAATCTTTTCGGTTCACACAGTTATCTAAACATGACCACACTTCAGGGGTGGGTTTCAGGCGGTTCGCAGCGGTCCCCGCGAACCGGTTGGTCGGCGAACCCGGAAGTAAGTAACTTCCGGGAATGCCGAAGGATCCACCCGTCCGCCTGCGTTTCTTACCCGGTTTTGACGAGTTCTGCGCTTCCACGCATGCGCAGAACGCATACAGCGCCTGCGCGATCCTCCAGGAGCAGCTGGAGCATCGCACAGGCGCTAGTACGCATGCGTGCACTGCGCGTGGGCACGAGGACGCCGCCGGCCCCGTTCCAACCGAACCAGTTGGAACGGGGCGAGAAACCCACCCCTGCCACACTTCATGAGAAATTTCAGCTGTCTTTGTTTATATCCCGCCCCCAGAGATCAAGTGGATGAGTACACAAGGGATTTTTAAAAGCATCTTGATTCTGGCATTTCTTCCTGAGAAATTGTGATTTGTTTCTACCTAATTCATTTAATAATTTAAATGGGAAGCAAAGATCATTCTGTATCATCAAGCTCTTGATGCTATTTATTTATCACATCCACATTTCCCTTTTGTGGTTTGTTTATTTATTTATTATTAAACATGTACTTTGCCGTTAGGCATCTGTTAAGCACTTAAGGCAGTTTACAACAATACAGATAAGTTGCTTATGTGTAAATATGTTAAATTGCTATTACTTTGCTAGCTTCCCTTGCCGTTCAAAATCATATGGGCTTCACACGGTGAATCTTCCTTTCTTTAGCTTGCCATGTGTTCCATTGGTCAACTTGCCACCTGTGTGGAAGTGACAGAAAACGTGTGTGTTGCAAGGTCTGGAAGTCGTGTTTGTGTTGAAGCAGTGTGTGCCCCCACACCCCAACTGTCCATTTTAGTCACTTAACTCTGTTTGGTTTTGCTATATTGTTTGCGTTCCAGCAGAAATAGGTGGCAGCATACCAGTGTGCTTCTCTTCCAGAATTGTCCCTGAATTGACACACTTGTCATGATGATAGGTTATTTTGGCTGAATTCCCAGGAGGGAACTGATGCCAGATGCTTCATTTCAGAGAGGTTTCTACCAAATTCAGCTGCTATTCCTGCTACAGCTGGGCTGGCACTGGTTGCTCCGCATGGTTCATTTGTAGCGCCTAGAGGAAGATGCCATGTAAAATCCCACACATTTCAAAGATGCCAGTTGCTTTTTGTCTCCTGAATTAGCAATGTTTTTCTCTTCATGGAAAAGGGGGCGTTGGTTATGGAAATCCCCTTCCTTGTTAACGCCAACAGGATTCCCAGAAGCGCTTTGACTCAGCGTACAATTGGGATAATAAAGCTAGCGTTGTAATCAAGAAGTGTTAGGCATATCATGCTCTTATTTGAAATGAACAGAAGTATTTAATAAATAAAAAAAATTCTGATTTTCAGCATTCTCCCAGTAGAATTAAGAGCATAATACTGGTACTTTAAAAAAAAAAAGGTTTTGTTTGCTTGATTGTTCCTAAGGAGAATACAAAAAGGAAGCCTTGCTTATAAGTGATATTTGCATTTGAGAACCGTTAACAGGCAAACTTTAACTTTGCTTTAGCCATTAGCTGAAAGCATAAAAAGATGACCACTGAGGAAATCTGCAACATACCTTATTATAAGATGTTTCCTTTCTTTTTTCTTGCCCCCATCTTGTCTGTCTTTGTGCCTCCACCTGCTGGTGTTTTGGAGACATGTGGTTCTCCCAATGCATGGTTTCCTCAATCTTTTCTTGAGCAGTGCCTTCCTTCCAGATTTGGCCATTGCTGCTTACCTTATGTTGTATCAAGAGATGGAAAAGTAATGCATCTCTTGTTTGGATGGCCACAACTCTAACCCACGGCAAGAAATTGGTCATGACTAAAGTGACCAGATTTTAAGATGGGTAAAGCAGGACACCATTGCCGAGAAGTGGGGGGGGGCTCGGAGCACCTGAGCTGTAAAAAAAAAAGAGGGCTGTAAAAACCATGAAGCGTTACCCCTGCCGCCTCCTCCACCATGCTTTTGAGGAGCTTCCGACAGCTGAGCCACTTGGCCCGGGACCGAGCCTCCCCCTCGCCGCGCTACCGCCACCGGAAATCCCCGTCTGCCCGAGGCCGCTGGATGGCTGTCGCAAAAACGTCGTGCGTCGGCGCGTGCATGTGCAGGAGGGGAGGGAGCCGAGGTGGCGCAGTGGTTAGGGTGCAGTACTGCAGGCCACTTTAGCTGACTGTGATCTGCAGTTCAGCGGTTCAAATCTCACCGGCTCAAGGTCGACTCAGCCTTCCATCCTTCTGAGGTGGGTGAAATGAGGACCCGGACTGTGGGGGCACGTTGCTGACTCAATTTGCTAAAAAAAATTGTAAACCGCTTAGAGAGGGCTGAAAGCCCTATGAAGCGGTATATAAGTCTAATAAATAAATAAATAAATAAACTTTCTGGTGCCATAATTCTGGCTGTTGCAACAAAAATCAAGAATGGACAGTATTCAGCAGGCATTGGAAGAGGTCATAACAAGATGGGTAATCAAAGAATAAATACAACAGACTGACCAGTTGCCGAGGGACAAGAACCCCTTGCTGCAACGGGATTCTTCAGACTCATGGTTTTTTATTTAGTCCCATCGAAGATCATATTACTAAGATGGACACTACTTTGGGATGTTCAGACCTCTAATTTGAGCTACAAAGAGTGTGTTTTTAAAATACTATCCTCTTTCCTGGGAATTTGGATGGGATGAGCTCAGTTATCTAGCCTACTGTGAGTTGCACCTACCTCTTTATGCTATAAATATTAGAAGCTGACTTTCCTATCACCGAGACAGAAGAAATAGGAAAAAAATAGCACCTGTTAACTGGGCCTCTGCTTTCTGCATATCTGAAATTCCCATATATATATATATTTTTTGTGAGGATTAGGTCACAGCTTGATTTAAATTCATATTTGGTTAACTGAACTGTAAAGTTGTCCACTACCTGCTTGTCTTCTGAATACCCGAGGAAAATAATTAAAAAGAAACGGGGTAAATCCCCTTCCTAAGCTATTTTAGGTCAGGTAATAAATTAGTTCCGTAGAAATAACAATTCAATTGCTCAAATTCCCTCGTAAACCCTAATCTCAGCTCAACAACGACTTGTTAATGAAGGCACTGTGAATAAAAATCTTGCTTGGAAAAGGTGTTTTCAATCAGGAACAATACCCGAGGGCTACAGACTTGTCTTCTGCATCCACATTTCTTTGGTGTTATATTCTGGTAATATTATCTGGCGCTAAGACGGTAATATTACGATTGACTTTTTATTTCCATCTTTGCTTTAGCCTAAAGGAAATGAAAAGAAAAAAAAAGGTCTAAACTTGTCATTTCTTTGATTGCATGACTCACAGATAATTCATACATTAAAAAAGAATCCCTCTTTTTATTACTCTTTTTCTACATTTCATAGATCTGCTCCTGAATTTTGGGATCGAGTTAACTTCAACTTTCAACTTTAATAAGATTTGTATGCCGCCCACTCCCTTGGGACTCTGGGCGGCTCACAACAAAAGTAAAAACATATAAAAATTTAAAAATACAATTATTAAAATTAATATATCATCCATTCAATCAAGTGGGGCTGGATATTAATCAACAGCCCCAGGCCTGCCAGAACAGCCAGGTCTTGGTCGCTTTACGGAAGGCCGGGAGAGTGGTAAGAGTCCGGATCTCTGCGGGTAGCTCGTTCCACAAGGCCGGTGCAGCTACAGAGAAGGCCCTCCCTCGGGGAGCCGCCAGCCGGCATTAACCCAGTGATCTGCCTCAAATTCTAATCCCTGCAACTTTGATGCAGGCTTATCACAATCTGGTGATCTTTCATTATAATCTCTGGTCCGGAAGTCAGAGATCTACATTCCACATTCTCTCTACAAGAGAAAAATACCCCTTTTTGTGAAACAGTTATCACTTTTAGCTTTCAATCAATGCGCTAACTATACTCCAGGTACTGCCTACATTACCTATGAAGTGGCTTGGCTAGATCCTTCATTCATTCAACCCATATCTTGCTAATGGAAAACCTATGTAATATAAATGATATTTTAATTTAATTTAAATGCTAAATGTCCTTGACCCTAAACTTCCATGTTCAAACTACTAGGCCCCCAAAAATTACTTTTCAAAACATCTTCCATTTCTTCAGTTACATATGTGGTTCCTTAGCAGATTTGCTTTGCTTAACTACTAATCTCTGAAATGGATGCATTTAGTGAGAGACTGCACTGGTAATATTGAAAGCCAGCCAGCCATGTTAAGCTGGAGATAATCATTCCACAAATGGATGCCCTAATCTGAAGCCTTGCGTCTTCTCTTCCTCTGCTCAGCGTACATCTGTTTGCATCTACCAACAAGCAGTTTCTGAAGTTCTATTCATGATTGGAAATTGGCAGATGGCTCATAAATGGATTAAATCACTTTTATAGGTGTTTGCTCTAATCCTTCACATTACTAAGATTTATTCTTGCCTTCTCCAGCTACTATCACTGTGCATTTTAATAACCCCCACAGTGACGGAGGCAGCTGAATGTTGACTCTCTCACTGAGATATTCTTTGCTTATTTGAGAAAACTTATTTTTCAAGGAGACAGCAGATTACACCCGACCACCAAGGCCTCAATTTGACAGCATGGATTCTCCTGTGCAGGCATTCAACTAGAAGGTCACATTGCTAATTCTTAGAAAAACCTGTGTCCTTAAGATGGTCTTTTATTTCTAAGTTTGCTATTAAAAAATTGTAATATTTCAGTGATTTTTCAAGGGTTTCTTTTTGCTTAAAAGGCAAAAGGTCTAAGTTTATCATCTGTTTCAGTTAAATATGCCCCTGTAACAGGTTATACTATCTTCTTGCACAGCTAAATGTTTCAAAGATCTGTTGAATTTACATCCTCTATTCTTCCTGTGATGGCAGGCTGTCTCCATGAACCCAGTTCCAACATGGAGTCGGTTTATGTTTCTCAGTCTTCTAACTGCACAGCTGTGCAAAACTGCAGTATTGCAAATTCTGCATGTAATTGCGTTCATGAGAATACCATACCCTTCTGAGCAGATATTTCTTATTTTGCTTTCCATGAAGTCATGGCCCATTTTTTTCCTTTTAATTGAAAGCTGCTGTCAAGAGGATGAGTTGGCTCACATTTCATCCTAAACTATAATGAGGTTCACTTAAACTAAGCAAGATGCGGGAGTCCATTCATTATAGCGTTCTTGGGTATATACAAGATCACTATAATTTAAAAGCCTTGACATTATGTGTAAACACAATTAATTTATCCCCTCCGTGAATTTACTTTTTTAACAAAAACTGACCAAACAATCACTTTGCTAATTATTCACATCTTATACTAGGATTAACTTCATAAAGTTTCAAATGCTCCAGAAAGGCCAAGATCAGGATAGAACCCTTCTCTTTGTCTTCTTGAGCAATGAGGGTCAAGAGGCCTACTCCCTCTGATCCTGAAAATATTGTGACTAATAGGCATTGATAGTTTTATCCCCCCCATTGATTTTTCTAATATCTTTTTAAGGGTAATAAAAGCAGAGTTGATCGCTACTGCTGGTTTTTAAGATAGCAGAATCCACACACTCTGTAATGAAAAAGCCTATCATTTAATCCAGGGGTAGTCAATCTTTTTATACCTACCGCCCGCTTTTGTATCTCTGTTAGTAGTAAAATTTTCTAACCACCCACTGGTTCCACAGTAATGGTGATTTTATGAAAATTAAAATGTTTTTAAATAATGCTATGATTTTTTTTAAAAAGTCAATTAAATTAAAAAACAGGAAAGTGCTTCAGTATCGGACAAAACCCCTACCGCCCACCATGAAAGCTGGAACGCCCACTAGTGGGCGGTAGGGACCAGGTTGACTACCACTGATTTAGTCTGTCACAAATCTTTCACCTTTTGTCTTCTTTAGGGGACCTAAAGTTCCCCTGCTGGTGACCTTCTACCATTACACCTTAGAGAGCATTTTAACTTACTGCACCTGTGTCTGGTTTGCCAATTGCACAGTGACAGATAGGACAACACTCCAGAGGGTTAACGCCATTGCCCAGAGGACCATTGGTTCCCCTCTCCCCTCTTTGGAAGAGTTTTATAGCTCCTGCTGCCTTAAGAAAGTTCAAAACATTCTTAAAGATCCATCTCATCCTGGGCACCCCCTTTTTTTTTTTTTGAACTATTACCATCTGGTAGACGGTACAGGATAATAAAATCAAGGACAAATAGGCTGAAAAACAGCTTCAATCCCAGGGCAGTAACTATATTGAATTCTACTGTATAGTGCAATATTAATGCAATATCGGTTTTCAATTCAATTGTATAGAATGTGAAGGATGTCTGTTGGGTTTTATTTTTATAATTATAATGTACACTTGAAGATGGCATTTAATTTTGCTGTACGAGGTACAGTGACAATAAAGCAAGCTAACTAAACCTGGAGTTCTAGAATTGTAAGAGATGATGAAAAGCTTCTGTTTTCTTTGTGTAGAGTGTTTTCTCACAATTCTTCTGTCATGCTGGCTGGAGCTGCAAAGTGTAAAAAAATCCAAATTAATTAGTAGGTTCCCAGATTACAGTACCTTCCTCTTTTTGAGGCCAACGTACAGCTTTCATTTCTCATTTCTCATTTTATTTGTCTTGTATGTCACCCACTCCCGGAGGACTCTGGGCGGCTCACAATAGACAAGGGAAAGGGGATAAATAGACAAAGACAACACTTTAAAAAAGACGCAACGTTCACAATTTCCGTGGGGCTGGATGTTTCACAAGCCCCCCGGCCTGCTGGAGCAGCCAGGACTTGGTGGCTTTGCGGAAGGCCAGGAGGGTAGTAAGGGTCCGGATCTCCACGGGGAGGTCATTCCAGAGGGCTGGAGCTGCAACAGAGAAGGCTCTCCCCCAGGGAGTCGCCAGCCGACATTGGCTGGCAGATGGAATCCGGAGGAGACCTAACCTGTGAGATCTTATCGGTCTGAGGGAGGTAATCGGCAGGAGGCGGTCTCTCAGGTACCCAGGTCCGATGCCATGTAGGGCTTTATAGGTAGCGACCAGCACCTTGAAGCGGATTTGGAGACTAATTGGTAGCCAGTGCAGCTCGCGGAGGATAGGTGTGACGTGGGTGTACCTAGGTGCACCCACAATCGCTCGCACGGCTGCATTCTGGACTAACTGAAGTCTTCGAACACTCTTCAAGGGCAGCCCCATGTAGAGCATGTTACAGTACTCCAGCTTTGAATTTGCTATTGTTATGCAGGAGTGAAAGTGATCTCATTGCCAGCTTCAAAACAGCTGGAAAAGATTACTGAAAAGTGTTCTGCCAAAGTGTTCCCATTCAATGAAGTTTGTCTCTCACCCAAGGCTGCTGTTGATTGTACGTTTTTTCTCTTCCTCCTGCTCATTTTTCAGCCCTTGCCCCAGAAGGAGTGGAATGCCCCAATGGTGAAGTATCGCGTACAATGGCGGCTTGAGAATGAAGGACAATGGGATGAGGTGGAAGTTGAAGAGCCTCCTGTACTGGTGACAGATACCCCTGTCTTCTCGCCTTATGAGATCAAAGTGCAAGCACAGAATCATTTTGGCAAAGGGCCTGAACCTGAATCTGAAAAAGGTTACTCCGGGGAGGATGGTGAGTAATGAGGGATCCATTTGCATTATGCCCATAGATTCAACAAAACTCAGTTATGTTACAAATTGAGGGAGTTTTAACCCCAGTACATCTGGAGGTATCAAATGGAGGAGGGGGTGGAACTAATGCGTGGCACGACAAAACCGCGCTCGTCAAAATAGCGGTGATAAAATCGCGTCGCTAAAGCCGCGACGTCATCATCGCGTGTCATCACCGCCGCAACAACAGCGCGGTGACAGAAGGGCGCTTTAAAACAGCGCGGCGGCAAAAAGCGGATTTAAATTAAGGTAAGGGTTAGGATTAGGTTTAGGGGTTTGTTTTAGGGTTAGGGTTAGGTTAGGGTTAGTTTTAGGGTTAGGGTTAGTTTTAGGGTTAGGTTTAGGGTTAGGTTTAGGGTTAGGTTTAGGATGCTGAGTGCTTGGGAATGCGCGGATTTGCCCTCCGCGATTATGTCATCGCGGTAGGGTCCCGTTTTTCCTTAGCGCTTCGAACGGCGCGGATTAGTCTTCGCGCTTATGTTTCCGCGGATAAGGGCTTCGCGGATTTGTGGTGGAACTGAACTAATGTAGATGATTTCAATACCAACCGTGGCAGGAAACCAAATTAGATGCTGAGGACTGATCTTCTTTTTCAAAACATTCAAAAGAACATTGCTATGCTATCATTGCTCTCCATCCTGCATTTAAGATTTCCATTTCTCTCACATTTCGGAGGTTGTTTTTAAATCCTTATTTCTGAAAATGTTTGTTTTTGAAAAAGAAAAAAGTTGTAATTATCTTCTTTATCATCTTTTAGATGTAAGATGATCCCTCACCTCCCATGTTTATGTAAGAGTTATTTCCTAAATAGGATTCAAATGTGTTACTCTTGCTTCCTCCAATGAGAAGGAGCCTGATAGCATCTTTGCAGGCTTGTTAATTTGAAAATTGCTGTGAGAAAATTTTTGGTGCCTCCTAACTTTTGAAACCCATAGTCCATTGTTCTCAACCTGGGCAGCTTTAAAATGCATGGACTTTAACTCCCAGAATTCCCTAGCCAGCATTGCTGGCTAGGGAATTCTGGGAATTGAAGTCCACGCATCTTAAAGCTGCCCAGGTTGAGAAACACTGTCACAATCTATTGTGGCTTTTCTTCTATAATGTCTGGCTGCCTTCAAGGACAGATAGCTCTGTTGGATGGTGAACGGTTTTACTACTTAGTAAAACAAATGGAGCAGGATTTACTTCTCACCCGTACCCAGCAGAAACTGCCAAAAAAATAAGTAATAGCTTACACCAACAGTCCTGTATAATTGGATGTTTTAAGCATACAGAAGTCTTTAATGACAGAATTCAGTTCTTGCTTTCACCATCATAGTCACTTGGTCATATGTAGATAAAAAATACCGGAGACAGATCCTTGAAATGGCTGGATTTTATTTTTTCTAAATTGAGGGTGGGCTATTTGCCTGCTTGTCCAGCTAGCAGTTTCAACTAAAACTTTCCCAAAAGTTCAAACTGAAATTTGTGTAGTACTGGAAGATCTTGACCCAATTAACATTCCAATACTGAACCTATTTAGCTAACCTCACTGGGAGATTTCTTAGTAATCATTTCTAATATTGCACAGTACATTAGAGATTTCTTCTTTCACTTCATTTTAATTTATATTTGTGCCTCCTGTGATACTCCAACTTTTTCTCTCTCTCATGCTGGCAGGGAGGAGTTTTACTGTACTGCTTAGAAGGATTGGGAATGCCATTTCTGATTTTTTTCTCTCTCTGCCAACTTTGCTTCCAACTTGATAAAGCATATTGTACAACCAAAAAACTTGATGTTGTGCTACTTCATGACATTCGGGACTATCTTAATAGAGGGATTCCCCAATAGGGCTATCTTTGGGGATTTGGAGCCTTGGCACGTGCAGAATTCCCAATGCCATGTCTCTTTGCAGAACTGTCAGACTGAACTTTCAACCCCCCCACCTTCCTTTCTTGCTGAAATTTTAAATGTAAAGGATCCTTCTTTCCCCAGTGCCCGAGGCGGTCCCTGAAGATCTGCTGATTGAGATGATAAACAGCACTACAATCAAGCTTTCTTGGATCCTTCCCAACAGAGAGAAAATTTGGGGACATCTCAAAGGATTCAAGGTATGGCGTAAGAACTTTGCATTGCATCCTGAAGGACAGCATTTGAAGTACTTTTTAAATTACTTGGTGCCCTCGAGATATGTTAGAATTGGACATATCTAGTGGTTGGCTAGATTTCTGCATCCTAACTGCAGTAATACTACTCCTAGAATCTTCGAAGGGCAGACTAGCTGGAGTATTATGGCTTAAAATTCAAAATATTTGGAAAACTCCACATCCAGAGTGGGGGTGGCGGTGGTGGAGAGAAATCTGTTCTGTCCGAATTACTGTAAACATTACCTCTCGTATAAATCCTGTTAACTGCCTTCATACTGTAAACTTTATCCTTCATATGAATTCTCAAGCTATTGTAATATTGCATCTCCAAGTAGTAAAACCAGAGTAAATAATGTAAAAAGAGTCAACTGATGCAGAACAAATTTCACCACATAAGAGGAACAGTGGAAAGTCCTCAGGTATAATATAGCCACACAGGTTACAAGATGCAGATGTTTGTGGTACAGAACTGAGATTGATTTGATGCAGAATTGCTTTTTAATTTTTTTGTTTTTTAAACTCAGGGTAAACACTGGCCTGTGGGACTTCAGCAAGACTCTGAATAGAACTGCCATTCGGCCAGAAGTTTACTGCCCAGGCTAGAATTACAACTGAATGTAAACCCAGAAATTGTATGTTTTGTTTGTATCATTTCCCTGCTTTTTGTGAGAGATTCCTTGTTAAAGGTGCCCTTCAGGGAAGGGAACATTCGATACATGCTGAAAAGCATTTTGGCCTTGTATGCCTTCTATTCGTACAAATTAAGAAGGAGACATAATTCTTGACATGCTCAGAGGCACTCTTCCAACGCATTTTGGAGGGGAGGAGTGAGCAATTCCACTTACAATGACAGGCATTTTTTTTTAAAAAAAAACTTGCCAATATTGAGTGAGCTGGTAGATGTGGATGTTCTTGAATCCGGGCAAATAATTTCTCCCTCTTTCTCTTTCTTTCTCTTAAATTCCACCTTCGCCAGGTGTATTACTCCAGGCTGGGAACTCTGGCAGAACGAAGCCGCCGACAGGCCCATCTTCACTTCCATCCCCACGGGGAGCTGTTGATTTTGGGGAATGTGTCTGAAGTCATACTGGGGGGCCTCAGGCCCTGGAGCCGGTACCAGGTTCAGCTGGCAGTGTTGAATGGGCGGGGGGAGGGGCCCCGCAGCGAGGCCATGGAGTTTGTTACACCTGAGGGAGGTAAGAACCGGCGGCCTTTCCCTCCCCCCCCCCCGCAGACCTTCCGATCTGTGCTTCCCTCTATCCACCTTCTGAACTTCTGTCCAACTTTTGCTCCTATTCCTAAAAGCTCTCTCTGTCCATGTCACATTCTTTAGACCTCGCGTTATGTGCAGAATATCTGACAGAATGTACAAAAGAGTTGAAACATGAGCTGTGAGCACCGAAATACTTTGCTCACAGACCAGATCTGAAAAGCATGGGATGTAGCAATAGCAATAGCAATAGCAGTTAGACTTATATACCGCTTCATAGGGCTTTCAGCCCTCTCTAAGCAGTTTACAGAGTCAGCATATCGCTCCCACAGTCTGGATCCTCATTTCACCCACCTCGGAAGGATGGAAGGCTGAGTCAACCTTGAGCCGGTGAGATTAGAACCGCTGAACTGCAGATAACAGTCAGCTGAAGTGGCCTGCAGTACTGCACCCTAACCACTGCGCCACCTCGGCTCTTTGTGCTGAAATGAAACAAATCCTAGGCTGTCCAACTGTTTTCCAATTTGGCAACCCCATTTATGATTTTTTTTTTAATGTTCAAACCCAATATTTTATTGCATTTTAATTTCACTTTCCCATTTTGTATGTTTTCAGTTCTACAGCCATAAGCACTTTTAAAAATGTTTCAGTAGTCAAACTAATAGTTGTAATATAGTATTTTTTACAATTTTATCTACGTCCATCAATTGACAGTTGAATTCATGATCATACAGTGAATAAATGCAGTGATGTAAATCCAGTTCAATCCTTTTAAAAAGATTTCAGTGATGAAGATTGTTATTGTAGTCGTTCATTTCATTTCATTTATTAAATTTCTATGCCGCCCAATCCCAGAGTCGTTAATAGGTAGCATGATTTTAAAACTACACCTACAATGTTTTTTTTTTAATTTTTATAAATTTTTATTTTAAACATTGCTAACCCTTCTCCAAACAAATGATCAATATTATTCCACAGTACTAATCATGAAATTTAAATTCAATCCATAGGGGAAGGTCAACCTTCACGTATTAAGAATAATTAGCGGCAAGCCATACCACAAAATTATGAAGAGTTTTCTTTTTTATATATAAATGTTTATTTTAAACACATAAGCACATCAACAGAAACACATGAGTTAAAAACAACATAGGAACAATACGTTCCGTCGTATATCATAAAGCAGTTCTGAAACGGTTTCTTTGCAGTTAGTGTTTTCCCTTCTATACATTTCTATCTTGCGTTCATAATCTCCTTATTCGTTATCCATTTTTATGTACAATTCTTTATTTATTTATACTTAGCTACTTATGACCAAATATTATTTACCTATATTGTGCTTTATATTTTTACCGTCATTTATTCTCTTACATACAGTTATAGGTAGACATTCACATAGTTATTCTTTTTCTTTGCCATTCTTATACTATTGTTATTCCATTTAAAAGGTTGTAAGGTATAGTTTGGATTGCTTTGTTTACCATCCCTAGCACCTGCTGTGACACCACCTTATTTTCTCTTTCTTTTCTTTTCTCCCTCCCTTCCTTCTCTACTTCCTTCCTTCCTTTATGATATTTTAATTTCATGAGAAAATATGGAAGGCAACCGGGGAAGTAGTGTATAAGGCAGAGGTGTCAAATTTGATTTCATTGAGGGCTGCAACAGGGTTGTGTTTGACCTTGGAGGGCTGGGGTGGGCATGGCCAGCTCAACACCACTCGTGTTGGGGCGCCTGTGGTGGGCTGGGTGCTCTGCCAGCCAAAACGGGCTCCCGAACTCTGTTTTCACCTGTGACGGCCTCCTGCAATCCTCTGCCAGTGAAAACAGGTGGCCCTCCTGAGCTCCATTATCTCTGGCAGAGGCACCGCAGGCTGGATCTAAGTACCCCACAGGGGTTCCACCACAAAACCGTGCTCGACTAAACCGCGTCCAACTAAACCGCGTAGCTGACGTCATCAACAGGACGACAACAGCGCGGAGACAGAAGCACGCTGTAAACCCTAAACCTAAAATTAACCCCTAAACCTAAACCTAACCCCCCTAAACCTAATCCTAAACCTAACCCTAACTCTTAACCTAACCCTAATCCTTAACCTAACCCTAAAACTAACCCTAACCCTAACCCTTAACCTAACCCTAAAGCTAACCCTAAACCTAACCCTTACCTTAAGTTGAATCGGCTTCCTTTCAAAGCGCTATTTAAAGCGCCCTTCTTTCTCCGCGCTGGCTGTTGTCGCCCTGTTGATGACGTCAGCGACGCGGTTTAATCGGGCGCGGCTTAGTCGAGCGTGGTTTTGATGGGTCACGCCCCACAGGTTGGATCTGGGCCCCGGGCCTTGAATTTCACACCCTTGCCATAAAGCATAAATCTGGATTGAAGGAGGGGTAATCCTAAATCAAATAAATTAAAATGAGCCTCTATTAACCACAGCTTCCCCTGCCCAGTCAATCAGTTTGTAGAAACCATTGTCTAAAAAGTGAAACTTTGCATTAAGTAGATATTGAGTGGGGGGGGGGGAGATTATTGCTGTTATTGTTACTATTACTGTTATACAGAAATAATGGTTAGCAGTGCAATAGGAGTAATAGTAGAAAGTGGGCAAAATATATTACTGCATATCTGAGTATGTGGGTAGAGCTGGATTTTTCTGGATTGGAGGAAATTATGTTTTTCTTTATGTTAGTAAAACTTAGTTAGTGAAGGCCTCATTAATTAGCATCATTTATATGCTGCCTCAGCCATAGATTATCTAAACTTCACACTAAACTCGGAAATTCTAAAAACATAACAATAAAAATGCAAGCCACTAAAAACCAAAGCTAGAGAAAGGGTTTTGGGTCAACCTTGGGTTGACAATCTACTCCTCAAAAGTTCTGTCTCAGTGTTTCTCAACCTTGGCAAATTGAAGATTTGTGGGCTCTAACTCCCAGAATTCCATGCATTTAAAGCTGCCAAGGTTGAGAAACACTGCTCTATGGTAAAAAAAAACAAAAAAAAACCCCTTTTTAACCTTAAAACATTATAGTAAAGGTACCATCTTGGTCTCAAGGATAAGATGTTTCATTGGGCTTAAGTTGTCATAGAAATCCATTTCTGGAACTCAGGACGCCTCACTTTTTATGGTCCGGTAATCCTCAGCACATCTCCCAATTTGCGTGCTTAAGATAGACTCCTGTAGTGTAGCAATATGTCATGTAGAAGAGACATCAAACTCTTTATTTCCCACCCTCATAGTGGCAGAAAAATTGCAGTACAGCATTGCAGTCAAAAAGGGCTCAAGACATACCTGTCTTTGGGACTTGAAGTTTCCCGTCCATTCTACTGTAGGATAATTTTATTTCCTCTTCATAACAACAGTGATTTCATTCTATCGGGACCTCTGTTGTGGCTTTGGTTGCAATACTAAGGAGACAGAGAGTGTAGATAAATTAGGAATTATGCAATGGATGCATTGTTAACGGCATATAGATCTTTTGTTCTGATGGGCTTCCTCTTGCTAATAGGAATTTGCTCCAAGTATTTGGAGAATCCAAAAGGCTGCCCTGTCTACTACAGCTTTCTTCCCACTTATAATCCACTCCTTCGCATTTACATTCCTTGTGCCCTTCACTCTCCATTTCTCTTTGCCTCCTTACGTAGTACCTAGCATCCCTGAATACTTTCAGCTGGACTATCTCTCGGACACAGCAGTGTTGCTACAGTGGATGCCTCCAAAATTCCCTAATGGGAAATTACTGGGATACGTCCTGGGATATCAACAAGGTGAGTCTGTAGCAGCTCTGGGTTTTTCTGGGTCTGTATTGTAGCACAGGGAACCTGCAGAGGGAAATCCTCACGCGTATTTTATATTTAGGTGTGTTGCTTTTGATGCTGCTGTTCTTGTCCCAACTTCCTTCGAGTGATTTTTACTTCTGCATCAATACTGTTAATCAGAATGATAGAGTCAAAGGGCCTTTGAAGGTGATCAAGGTTCAGCAAGGAAGGATGCAGTTAGAATCTCTGTGAGATGACTATCTGGGATGTACTTAAAAATCCCCGGCAACTGCTTCTCAGATCAAATACTTCCCTGATGTTTTGCTGAAATTTGCTTCCTGCCGTCTTCACCTGATGTTGTAATCCCATCTCCTGCTGTAATACAGAATAAGAATAACCCTCAGTCTTTCAGTTACTTCAAGAACCCTAACATCTCCCACCACCACCACCACCCCGCAAGTCTTGCTTTCTATAAGCTGAATTTAGTTCTTCTTTCAATATTCTTTTCAAGGCAGAGACAGGTTTCACAGGATTTTCACCATGCTGGTTTCTGTGTACCAACGTCTTAGTAAAATATGTGGCACCAGAACGGGTTGTAGCTTTTTGAAAGCAAAATGATTATGTCTTCCTTCCATTCCTTTAGCTTCAGTAGTAGATAATCATTTTTCTGATGAATCTGAAAGGACTTAAAGAGACTCAGGATGGGAGACATAGCAATAGCAGTTAGACTTATATACCGCTTCATAGGGCTTTCAGCCCTCTCTAAGCGGTTTACAGAGTCAGACTATTGCCCCCAACAACAATCCGGGTCCTCATTTTACCCACCTCGGAAGGATGGAAGGCTGAGTCAACCCTGAGCCGGTGAGATTTGAACAGCCGAACTGCAGAACTGCAGTCAGCTGAAGTAGCCTGCAGTGCTGCACTTAACCACTGCGCCACTTCGGCTCAATATTAAAACATATTAAAAATGGAATCCGATTTCTAGCATATTGTGGCAATTTCTAGCATATTGTGGCAAGAATCACTAGCTAGCATTCGGTGATTTTTGCCACAAAATGCTAGCAATCCGATTCCATTTTTAATATCTCTCCCATCTTTCTTCTCTTAATGCTTCCTTCTTGCCCGTTTTATGCTTGTTGAACACTACCAACTCAGAACAGGACTTGTATTTTCTGGCATGTTACCCGCCTTCTCCAAGCTGACAGGTTCTGTGAAATGAAATCCATCAGATAGGGACATCAAGTTGGATGACAATGGTATTATTTTCTGAAAATTGACCTGTTACTCTTCTGCCATTTTGTGCCTAGCCAATCAGACAGAGATGGATATTGACAACATCGACATCCCAGCCACCCAGTTAAGCCTCAATCTCAGTGGTCTTGATCCCCACACTCCCTACAAATTCTCCTTGTGGGCAGAAACCAAAGAGGGTCGAGGAGAAATGGCCTTACTTGAGGAGCATAAAATGCACGAGTCAGGTATGTGAAGCCTTAAAAACATTTCCTACTAATATTAGAGAAAGAGATGATATATTTCCTACAATATTCTCTTAGAAGCCATGGTTAATGTGCTGAGCTTAAATACATTTAATCCCCCACCCCCCCGTTTTGGTTTGATCCTTGCTTTTGGTTCAGAAGCTCATTTTGAAAACACAGTGCTCCCTTTTTCAATTTTCACTTATAATAACTCTGTAAAGTAGGCTGCGGTGAGAGACTATGACTGACCTGACCTCCTCCTGAGCATCCATGGCTTTATGACATCTTTTCACACTTACAACCATCACACTATTCCAGCAATCATGTTGCAATTGGGCTCACCTTTACAACCAGTGGCAACATCCTGCAGTTTTGTAATTGTAACCTGTGGTCCATTAGGGAAGTTGGATTTGCTTTTCATTTAACAATCCCGATGATTCATTTAACCACCATGTTAAGAATGGTCATAATATTGAATCCAGTCATGTAACAATTCATTTTATGAATGTTTTGGTGATGGAGATTCTGATCTCAATTGTGGTCGTAAGTCAAGGACTCCCTGTGGACTATAATTGGTCCTGTGATATTTCCATAGATTAAATCTCTACTCGAATTGTTTACACCGTTAGCCTGTGCCTTTCTATGTCACAATTCCTTTAAGTTTGTCCTACTTTCAGCTGTGAAAAGCTTTGTGGGTGTGTTCTGCCTATTTCGTTATATTGAGGCGAGAATTGGGTATTCAAAAGAAGCATGAAGGTGAAATTGAATACAATAGAATTAGTTACTTAGTGCGTGAGGTAGGGCTGAGAATGAATGAGTGCTGAATGAATGTGGATTGAATTCAAAATAAAATGACAGTTTAAGTTTAAGTTTAAGTTTTATTTTATTTATATGCCGCCCTATTCCCTGAAAGGGACTCAGGGCGGCGAACAACTTAAACGGGAAGGGGAAACATACAAGTACAAAATAAACATATTAAAATGACCAACAACCACACCTGTCGAGAGGGGAGGGGAGCTCATCAACCCCAGGCCTGCCGACACAGCCAGGTTTTAACGGCTTTTCGGAAAGCAGGGAGAGAGGTGAGGGTCCGAATCTCCGCGGGGAGTTCGTTCCATAGTCTTTCAGGTGGTTTGGTCATGTAGAGGGAATGAGTGTTGAACTGTACAACAACATCTAGGAAGATGAAGTGGTGTAGAAGAAGACCCCCCAAAAATCGTGGTTGTATGAGTTATTAAGCTCTTGAAAAAGAGAGAGGGACATTACAGAAGAGGCCATGTATGAAGCAGTGTATGGACACTGTAGAAAGAATGCTTGGTTTAGCTTGATATAAAAATATGGAGAAATGTGTTGAATGGTTTGAGTGCTATGTCTCCTAACATTTTCCCCTTATCTCACCTTCTAATTGCTTTATCTAACTATTTCCTTTTCCTTTATTGTGCTCACCCAAAAGTAAATAACATGATATGAACATATGTATGTCTGTATCTACTCAGCGATACGGAAGTATCAGATGTCATAGTGGATGGTCCCGCATGTGTAAAGCAATTTGAAAACAGGAAACTACAGCAGCCGTGTATCAGGTTGTGTTGGCAACATAATCAGATGGAGAAAGTAACCATTAGACACACACAATGTAAAAACGCGGAATTTTTAGCTAAAAACCTTAATATTCACAGGGACCATTCAGGGTGGGAATCCTTTCTTTGATCTCAGTTTTACTTTTTTTCTCCCTTTACTTTTTAAAAGCTCTTTTCCAGGGATTTCCCACCCAACCTTCTCCCCCAAATGCCTGATTTTGCCTGGGCTGGGAAATTAAGCAAAGGCAGGTATGAATGAGGAACTACCACAGAACCTGCTAGGCCACGGACTGCATTGGCAAACTAGTTTTATGTTGCTGCCACAGAAATTGGACGAGTATGTCCCAATTCCCACAGTGGAAATATAGTTAATCTGGTAGTTTTTTCTGAGGTCTTAATGACCTTGCTGTTCGCCCTGAAGCCTGCAAGGGTGGGACCTGTGTAGATTCTCCAGATATTGTGATTTTAATACTTTTCTCTCTCATTTTCTCCCTGCCTCTATGCCCAGTGAATTTGTCTTTTGTAAACATCAGTGTGGGCGAGACAGGAGAAAACTTCACCACCATCATCTGGATCCCTCGTCAGAACCAGCGAGATGTGGAGTTTGCAGTCCATCTTATGAGCAAAACAGGTAAGAGGAGGGAGGTGGATGTCCTCTTTCTTGTATTGTCTTCATGGTCCTATCTCAGCCGTGAGTAAGCATCTTTTGGGGTGAAAAGCTCTGAAGATCAATCACTGTTGATGCCCCTCCTACAAAATCTTCTTTCACTAACAACTTGTACCATATACATTCTACCACTTTTTTCCTACACCTGGAGCAATAGCAATAGCAATAGCAGTAGACTTATATACCGCTTCATAGGCCTTTCAGGCCTCTCTAAGCGGTTTACAGAGAGTCAGCATATTGCCCCCAACAATCTGGGTCCTCATTTTACCCACCTCGGAAGGATGGAAGGCTGAGTCAACCCTGAGCCGGTGAGATTTGAACCGCTGAACTGCTGATCTAGCAGTAGCCTGCAGTGCTGCATTTAACCACTGCGCCACCTTGGAGAGGGAGGGAGAGAGGAGGGAAAGGGGGGGGGAGAGAGAGAGACTTTTCATTCTACTCAAGGCTTCAAATGTGCGAGCTTTCCAAATCTTCAATTCCAACACTGAATGCAGGACTAGATGGAATCTATGACCTGACCCATCAGGTTTCTTCTTATTTGGTAACCAGCTCCCCCCGGAAATCCGGACCATACCCACTCTGATGGCCTTCAGGAAAGCCATAAAAAACTTGGCTATTCCAACAGGCCTGGGGCTGTTGACCTCACTGTTGAGGTCCGGCCCCGACTAGAATGAAATTATGAGGGATGACTGTTGTTTTAAATTGTATTGTTGTTATGTTTTTTATATTTTCTTGTAAGCCGCCCGGAGTCCTTTGGGATTGGGCGGCATATAAAAGCTTTAAATAAATAAAATAAATAAATATTGTTTTTTTTTTCTTCCCTCTTTCCAGTCATCATCTGTAGCAATATCTTTGGCAGGGACAAGGAATTCTCCCTGCCTGCCAAGCTCGATTTATTGAAATTGCTAATTTTATATGTTGCAAAACCAATGACTTGCAATGGGACAAGTTTCTTCCTTTTGAAGGCCTCCTCTTGTAAATTCCTATTTCCCTTATGAGGAAATAAGTGGTTTTCAATGACTGGGAGTCCATAGTAAAGTCTACTTTCCAACAGCTAGCTGAAGGATAATGAAAAATGGGGTATTAATCCGTGACAGCACGGATTAGTAGTCTAGTCCTACTAGACTAAAATCAAAGGCAACACATACTGGTTCAGGAGAGTGGGGAACACAACCACAACCTTTTTGTCTCTCCCTTTATTTCAAACAGATAAAGGACAATGGCATGATGTAGGGAAGGCCACTTCTGGCCAGGGCTCATACAGCATTCCAGATTTGCAGCCAGGCAAGCAATATCGTGTTCGACTAGTTAAAGTACACCGTACTGGGGATGTTCAAATCATTTGGGAGTCAGATGTGGAGACCAGTGGTGTGGGTAAGTTACACTGGAGAACCAGGAATCGTCCAAGACATTATTATTTATTATTTATTAATTAATAATCTAGAAATGCTCAAAGTTCATCTTTTAAAATTACTTGTTTGTTGTTTCCTTAACTAACTTGGCCAGAATAGGATTAGAAGTTGGAGGACAAGCTAACTCTAGAATAGCGATTTTATCCATAGTTTAATGTGGATCTAGATTACAAACTATTCCTACGAATCCCTCACTCAATCAAAAAGCAGGTGATAAACACCACATAAATGTCACATTTGGTAAATTTAGATATTTCCCTGTCACTCTTTCAAAACAACTATTAGTAGAATGCAAGAAGGGTAGGTAGGTAGCAGAGGTGGGTTCCTACCAGTTCGCACCTATTCGGTAGAACCAGTTAGTCAAATCTACCGAACCGGTTAGAAGAGGTTCCACCAGTGGACCTGGAAAGCAGACCACACCTACAGAAGAGATTCCAAATTTTTTTGAAACCCACCACTGGTAGGTGGTAGGTAGGTAGGTAGGTAGGTAGGTAGGTAGGTAGGTAGGAAGGAAGGAAGGAAGGAAGGAAGGAAGGAAAGAAAGAAGGAGGAAGTGGTTTCTAGCAACAAAATAATGTATTGGGTCTACTGTGTAATTTTAAAGTAAATGAACAATTAAATGACAGTTAGGGTTAGCACTCCATGTTCTCTTTGTAAACTTTTTGATACATACGTATAGTTTAGAGCAGGGTTGTGCAAAGCTTGCTGAATGCTTTCCAAGAATGGATCCAGAAGTTTGGAAACATCTGATCTAAGTTGCTCTGGAAATAATCAATTTCTACTCATTTCCCAGTTCAGTAGCAAGTTAGGAAAGTTAAAAACTCTGGCTTCCAATTATCAAGCCTAAAGTTTTTTAAAGAAAACTCCCTGTCATTCAAGTTCAAATTCAAGTGACATCCTCACTTTTTTGTTTTGGGATGGAACATAATTACATTGGAAAGGAAGAAGGTTTTGCCTTGTTAGAAATGTGCATAGCAAATTTCAAAGAGAGACCCTGAGGGGCTGATTGTAAAGGGACACCCTTTTTGTTCACAACTGTCTATCAGATTAACCAAATGAATCCACTAATCCCTCCCAGGGGTGTGTCACTGTCACTTTCTCCTTACTGCTGTTTGTCCACCCACCGCAAAGCATCCTTCTCTGCCTGCACATCTGCCAGTGCTATGCTGTCTAGTGAATTGATACTGTGGTCTTTTAAAGTGTAGGACGATTTCCTAAGCTAGCAATGAATGGAACTTACCACCCACTACTAGCCATTGGGACTGTGTGCTTCCAACCTAATTAATTTAGCTACGAAGCTAGGGAAAATGAAAATGGCATGGAGATGCGGTTTCAACTACTTGACCAGTGTTGGGATCTGGCCTTGTATTCTAGTTTTAGGGCGTTTCCACCATGCAGACCACATATACCAGATAGGGATGAAACCAGCTTAAGAAAACTCTTTCCAGACTTCAGCCCCTTCTTTGGAAATTCTTAGGATTTTAAAAAAAAATACTCAGTCAAAATGGGGCTTCCTAGAGGAGTGGTGCAGTGGCCTAGAGGTGAAGCTCTCCCCTCACAATCAGGAGGCTGTGAGTTCGATCCTAGGTAGGGAGAGATATTTTTTTCTCTAGGCACAATGAGAATATATCTGCTGAACAAAACTCCTCATTGGTGACAGGAAGGGCATTGGGCCATTAAACACTGTGTTAGCTCCATTCAGTTGCCCAGACTCCATCCTGCAAGGAATTATAGGCTGATGATAATGGGGCTTCTTATAACTTAAATCCATCTGTGCTTTACGACCAAAGGGTTCTTTTTCTAAGTGATATCCCCTCCAGGTATTTGAACCATCTTATCTCATGGGAGTTAGATTGTATGATCATCTTTATTGCCTTTCTCAGAGCCTGTTCCAATTGCTCTGAATGTATTGTTCAGAAATGAACACAGTACTTAAGGAGCCTAGCCAAAATACTTGAAATTCCTGGGATTCAGTGGTGGGATTCAGCCAGTTCGCACCTATTCGGGAAAACCGGTTGTTAACTTTCTAAGCAGTTGGGAGAAACGGTTGTTGGAAGAAATATTTTATTTTTTTCCACTTTACAGGGCTAATCCTGTAAGGAAGGCAGGAAGGAAACATTCTGGGGTTGTTTCTAGCTTCATCTTTATTGCCCTGCTTACAGAAACTGCCTCTCCAGTTAACCCTTATTACAGTGTAACAGCTAAGGTGAAGCGCCCATCGACGTGAGTGATGTTGAGTTGGCCACGCCCACCCAGTCACATGACAACCGAGACACGCCCACCCAGCTGGTCATTAGGGAAGAGAACCGGTTGTTAAATTATTTTAATCCCACCACTGCTGTGATTTATGAATTAACACCTACAACTACTTTCCAATAGAAAATGTATAATTTAACATAAGCTTATATTAAATTATACATTTTCTATTGGAAAGCAGTTGTAGGTGAGTACTCTGAATAGGCTTTTTGAGCCATTTTTGGATCCATTTAATTATCATGCTATCCAGCCCACATTTTACTTGCTTTACTTTACTCATGACATTGGGATATTTTGTCTGAAATCAAGTTATAGTTGTGCCTACTATATTCCCACAATCAATTAAAAATGATCCAATTTAAAAAAGAAATAGATAAGGCTAGCTGACGAGGATTGTTTATGACAAATCCATGCTGACTTCTTAGTTTATTCTTTCTAAAATGCTTTGAGATCCATATCAAAATGATCTGCTCTAGATTTTTCTCAGCTAACTGTTCTGTACAGTAATTTGCTGGATCTTCCTTCTTTCCTCTTGCTGAAGAATGAGTCCATACATTCAGATTCAGAGACTCTACAGCAGGGGTGTCAAACTCGTGGTGTCATACTGTCATCATGTGATGTATCGCGACTTTTTCCTCCTTTTGCTAAACCGGGGGTTGTGCGTGGCCAGTATGTAATGCATTTTAATGGTAAATTATTTGTGAAAGGTTCCAGGTGTTTTTTTCCCCCCATTCTATTCATAGCTGGTATTTTTCGATATATCAGAGGGTTAATTTTTTTGCAAAGAATGTGTATTTGTAATTGTCTTACATTTAGTTTTAAATATTGCCTCCTTCCTGATGTCTCGGGCATTTTAATACATTTTGGTAATTTATTATTTATAGTTGTTTTATTTGATGTGACATTTCAAAGAAAGGAAAACCACTCCAGAGGTTGAAAAAAAAAAACATATTCCAATTTCATACTGTTGGAAAGCGAGAGGTTGAAGGAGACCCTTGAAATGCATTAATGCTTTGGAAAAGATGAAGAAAGCAGGGAGTTAGTGTCTGCCTTGCCATATTTCAAATGTCATAGCAACAAAGACAAGAAAGCCACTTCATTCCTTATACTTCACAGAATATAACTAGTAAATGAATTTTAGGAAGACCTGAGTATGATAATAGTAGAGCATAATATGTTTGTTGCGGCTTAAAAACACGAGAATGGTGTTTTGTGGTTGTTTGTGATGGGGAGAAATTTTCAGAAAGTGTTCATTTCTTACTGCCATTTCCTTTGCTTACTCTGTGATACAAGCTATGGGAAGGGGATAAGCTAGTAGATTTTTTTTGCAGGCTGCATAACTACTTTTTTAGGCACTAGATAAAAATTATTTTATATGCTCTCAAATCTTTAATTGCTTTTGAGCTGCTGTGTTGAGGAGTTGCTATTGGATTCTAATTTATTTTCATGGGTTTTGAGGCATACATTTCAGGGTGGGGAGTAGGTTGATTATACTTTTATTTTGTTGTAAGCCACTTGGTCACCATGCACATGAGTGGAGAGATATACATTTGTTAAATAAATAGGTACCCTAAGTAGATGTGACCGGATATGAAGATGCCGACGACACTTGTCAGAACCACCTTAAATTACCTCACAAACAGCACTGGCATGCATAAGAATATGATGTAGACTTGTTTCTTAAAAGGCATCTTTGGTTTGCGTTAAAACAACTTCAACACACGCAATGTTCTGATTGCACCACAAACGCAGTAGTCATCCTTACCTTTCACAGAGGCACTGAGTTTTATAAATAGGAGCATGATAGTGTAGAATAATCATATCCAAGGACCAGTGGTGGGTTTCAAAAAATTTTGGAACCTCTTCTGTAGGTGTGGCCTGCTTTCTGGGTCCACTGGTGGAACCTCTTCTAACCGGTTCGGTATATTTGACGAACCGGTTCTACCGAATAGGTGCGAACTGTATTTAATAAATAGTATTTATTAAATTATTTACAAATATACTATTCCCTGTTTCCCTGAAAATAAGACCTCCCTGGATAATAAACCCAATCGGGCTTTTGAGTGCATGCGCTAAAGTAAGCCCTCCCCCGAAAATAAGTCATCTCCAAAAATATTGCAAAATAGCAGCAGCCATGAGGTGACCACGCTCGCCGCCTCCTGCATCTCAAAAATAATAAGACCTCCTCAAAATTAAGGCCAAGTGCTTATTTCAGGGTTCAAAAGAAAATAAGACCTTGTCTTATTTTCGGAAAAACACAAACTTTTGGGAGTTGATGGACTGTCAGAACCTCTCCATTAGATAATTAGGAAAGAAGACCACGAGACTCCATGAGTAGAAATCAAGTGTACTTTTACTAATTATAAATGATTAAAGGCATAGCGAAGCGAAGTCTGATTATTTAGGCGCGAAAGCAATTGATATATAGAATAACCCATTCCCCACCCCTTGGCATCACAGTTACAGTCCAATCATAATTCTCCCAAGTGTCAGGTGTGAGATAACTTCAAAAGGCATCACGAAGATGTAATGTCGGTGCCGTTAGTCCTGGCAGGAATCTCCTACGCATGCTGAGCTCCAGAACCTTCCTCCAGCACAATGAGTAACCCCTCCCAAATACCATGCCCTCCCTCCCCGTTTCATGGCAACCGAAAGCAACAGCAAAGCAGAGGCTGACATGGACAATCTGAAACTTCATGAAGGGATCAATGATCTGAAAAGTTTGGGGACCTTGGCAAGATGAAGGTGAAAAGGTGGCAATTTTCCTACTGATCAGCTGGAGGGGGAAACACTGATCGGTTCCTTATTTTCTCACTTTGCAGCATCAGCATAAGCGAAGCTAATCACTCCAGAGCACCTGAAGGCTTCAAATGCTTTGGGGGATTGAGGAATGGGAGTGATGGAAATAATGAGAGGTGGAAGTGACCTCATTCTATAATGATGGCAGTGTGGAAGGATCCACTGAGATGAAATGTGATTTCCAAATTCTACATTCAGCATGTGGAAGAAAGGGGGAACTTAATTAGCAATTTGGGGGAAAGGCCAACAAAGAACCTTTCTTTCCTCTTCAGGAAAAATGTGTTTGGAAAAGAACAATTCTAAGTAAACAGAGGAGAAAATCCTTCCAATTAATTCCCACCACAGTGCTATAACCATTACAAGGATTGATTTCTTACGAGGTCCTCTGATCCAGGAATATTTCTAGGAATTGCTAAAGCAGTGTTTCTCAACCTTAGCAACTTGAAAATGTCCGGACTTCAACTCCCAGAATTCCCCAGCCAGCGAATGCTGGCTGGGGAATTCTGGGAGTTAAAGTCCGGACATCTTCAAGTTGCCAAGGTTGAGAAACACTGTGCTAAAGGAAAAAATCTGGTTTGACCTAGTCTCCACTCCTACTGAGTGTGAATTGATGGCTACCTTTTGTAATCCATCAAAGGCATGAGTAGGAAACCTCCCATTGTTCTCCAATTCAGCTCCCAGCTTGAAACATGAACAATTTTGAGGAAGGGGGCTGCAAAGCATCCGTAGCACATTTTTCTCACAACTCAGCTGTATCAGGTTCTCTCTGCTAAAAAGGGCAGGAGACAGCACTCTTAGGGGTTCCCCCACAGCTCCTTGTGGAGTCTCCTCAGACTACTCAACTGAGCAGGCAGAGAGGTTTGGAAACAGGATTGTGAGCAGGAAGAAATGGCCAGGTAGTAGAGGGGACGAGAAAAGGATGGGCCCTGGTAGCAGAGGCTTGTGGGTTAGATGGGGAGATCCTGAACTATAGTGTTTCACAGGCTGCAGGATTATATCCTGTATGCATCTGAGAAAAGTGAATAAAAGCAGCTCTCTTTAAAGAGACACCAGTCACCCAGTTAAAATGAACTGCAAATGCTTTCTTCTAACCCTCCCCTTCAAGGATTATATCAGTGATATTCTTTTTCAAGAGTGAATATGAACAATACATGTTAAATTTAACCTATCTTTTAAAACTTTCCTTAATTTGCATTTTAGAAATAAGCAAGCTCTTTTTTTAGATAAGGATCAATGTAATGTTGACAGCAGTATGTGCAATCATCCCCCTTAAGAGATGCTGAAAGAAGATGGGTTTTATCTCTCAATCAGAGAGAAGGAGGTGGAGGAGATCTAGTAGCGCAGCTTCTCAAGGTCCTTTCAAGCTCAGGAAAGATGAAAAGGAGCCCTTTGAATTAGTCCCCAATATTCTCCCACCGGCCACAGAGGTGGTATTCAGTAGGTTCTAACCAGTTCTGGAGAACCAGTAGCGGAAATTTTGAGTAGTTTGGAGAACCAGCAAAACACCTTTGGCTGGCCCCGCCCCCATCTATTCTCTGCCTCCCGAGTCCCAGCTGATATGAAGGAAATGGGGATTTTACAGTATCCTTCCCCTGCCACGCCCACCAAGCCATACCCACCAAGCCATGCCCACAATCTGTGGTGGGTTTCAAAAATTGTTCGAACCTACTCTGTGGGTGTGGCCTCCTTTGTGGGAGTGGCTTGCCGCCCATGTGACCAGATATGAAGGTGCCGACGACACTTGTCAGAACCACCTTAAATTACCTCACACACAGCACTGGCATGCATAAGAATAGGATGTAAACTTGTTTTTTAAAAGGCATCTTTGGTTTGCGTTAAAACAACTTCAACACACGCAGTGTTCTGATTGCACCACAAACGCAGTAGTCATCCTTACCTTTCATAGAGGCCATGAGTTTTATAAATAGGAGCATGATAGTGTAGAATAATCATATCCAAGGACCAGTGGTGGGTTTCAAAAAAATTTGGGACCTCTTCTGTAGATGTGGCCTGCTTTCCGGGTCCACTGGTGGAACCTCTTCTAACAGGTTCGGTAGATTTGACAAACCGGTTCTACTGAATATGTGCGAACTGGTAGGAACCCACCTCTGCCCACAGTAGTAAAAAAGTTTGAAACCCACCACTGACAGGCCAGTATGGTTTTTTTGCATGGAGCGCAGCAACCCTAGATTCTCAATCTCTGCAGCTTGTTGTCCTTATGGGATGGATTTGCTATTAACATCTTTCTGTTTTTCTGGACAAGCCCATTGCTTGATAGGAAACAGGCAGCTTTTGGTGAGGTGATATTAATGCTACGCCCTGATTATTTCCCACAGTTCAAGAGAGACAAAAAAGCTTTGCTGCGGAAGGTTGGTTCATCGGATTTATCAGCGCCATTGTCCTCCTCATCTTTGTTCTAGTGCTCCTCTGCTTCATCAAGCGCAGCAAGGGCGGCAAGTACTCGGGTGAGGTGCCCCCAGCCCCACCCTAGCACCTCGCGGCAGACACCCCCATGGGCTTCCCCCCAGGCTATTATCAGTTATCAGTTATGTAGCACGCTTAGTGTGCCTGGTGCCGTTGGCCCTCACAACAGTCCTGTGAGGTAGGTTGTATCGTTCCCGTTTTACAGAAAAGAAGCTGAAGTGTACAACTGAGTTTGACTCTTGCATCCGAAGCTCACATCAACGCTTGAGCTGCTGGTCTGGACTAGATGCATTTAAGGCCAGACTTCCTGAGCTGGAGATATATAACTACCACAATCACAATTGCCTGCCAGATTGGCAGAAAATGATGAGTTTTTAGTCCGGTAATCATGATAGCACATCAGGCTCAGGGTAGTGATCTAAAAACATGGTGGGGAAATATATAACACAATGTGATAACCTGGCATTGCCCAGGTATATTTATTTGTAGGGGGGGAAATGTCCAGACCAAATGTAATTTCTAAAGTTGGATTTACCCCCCAGCTACCAGAGGGAGTCCCCTTGTGGAGTACTGTGAAGCCATTATCATGGCAACTCCACTGTGCTGTACAGTAGAAGCCATTTTACGGCAGTACAGTAGAATCCATTTTAAGGCACAACAGGCTGTAGCTTAACAGAACACACTCCGAGGCATGTTAAGGGTGTCATACCCTCCACAGTATTTTTCTCCAAAGAGAAAGTCATCTGTATACCGAGTTTGGTTGAAATTGCTCGAGGCGTTCCAGAGTTATGCTGGAAACATACACACTCACGCACATAACAATTTTTATATATAGAGAGAGAGATGATAGGCATAGCTGTGCTATCTGCTTAATCTGGTTTAATGATTAGTAAACCTAGCAAAGCAGACCAGAAAACATAGCAGGCGAGTGCTTTTCTAGCAGATTCTCAGCTTTTCTAAAACTTCAACTCCCATCACTGCTTGCCAAAGAAGATGAGAAAATATGTTTGTTCTTTTCAGTTCAAGAATAAAAAGGTACTCTTGAGCAGAAAGACAAAGCAGTAAATCAAGATAATGATGATAGCAGTAGTGGTAGCAGTGGTTCCACCACAAAACCGCGCTCGACTAAACCGCGTACGACTAAACCGCGTAGCTGACGTCATCAACAGGGCGACAACAGCGCGGAGACAGAAGCACGCTGTAAACCCTAAACCTAAAATTAACCCCTAAACCTAAACCTAACCCCCCTAAACCTAATCCTAAACCTAACCTAAATCTAACCCTTAACCTAACCCTAAACCTAACCCTTAACTTAACCCTAAACCTAACCCTAACCCTAAACCTAACCCTTAACCTAACCCTAAACCTAATCCTAACCCTTAACCTAACCCTAAACCTAATCCTAACCCTTAACCTAACCCTAAACCTAATCCTAACCCTTAACCTAACCCTAACCCTTACCCTAAACCTAACCCTAAAGCTAACCCTAAAGCTAACCCTTACCTTAAGTTGAATCGGCTTAATTTCAAAGCACTATTTAAAGCGCCCTCCTTTCTCCACGCTGGCTGTTGTCGCCCTGTTGATGACGTCAGCGACGCGGTTTAATCGGGCGCAGCTTAGTCGAGCGCGGTTTTGACGGGTCACGGGTAGCAGTATTATAATAAGAGCTATTGTTCTTACAGCGCTATTGCTTCTTTCTATCATGCTTCACAAGTGTCTTAAAAACTGTACTTCAATCTTCTCCAATCTTCTGCACCTTTCAGAGGTGTGGGACATAAATCATTCTTGTTTTCTAGCCAGTGCTGTTACTGAATATTCTGTCTGTGAGTGTTGGGAGTTGTAGTTCTAATGCACCTGGAGGGCCTGGGGTTGGGGAAGGTTGTGGTACAACATGGGTGGACATGTGCTTCTTTACAACACTCCCTTTAACTCCAATTTCCTAGCACTATAGGATTGCTCTCAACCTCCACCCCCCCATCTTGCATTCACATCTTGTTGGTTATGCCCTTATTTCAAGGAGCTAAAGAGAAATCCAGCCCCACTGAGGGACAAACCCCCCTCCCTTCTTCTTCTTTTCCATATTTTTAAAGTTTCCCCCATTGCTTTTTGGGAAATCCCCCTGCCCACCCCCTTCCCAAGGTCCCACTTTGGAGGGTCCCTGCCCACCAACCCTTTTGCCTTGTGTAACATACTTTCTCTTCTACCCTAGTGAAAGACAAAGAAGATACACAGGTGGATTCTGAGGCCAGGCCCATGAAGGATGAGACCTTTGGAGAATACAGGTACAATAAACCATTGTTCCCGTTCAGGGCTAGAAAAGAGTAAATTGAACCAAATAAATGACGTACATAGTTACTTTGTTTTATAATATACACCATTTCCATGATCAGTTGGGATTATCCTGATACAAATATGTATGGTTTGGGTACAAATTTAGCCTTGATTATTTAAGTCTTTGGGGTTATCAGCCATAGATTTAAGGGCGTGAGGAAGCAGTTTGACAACACAACAAGAATGCAAAAATACAGAGTGGGAATGAGATTCTAACGAAAAGCACATTAACTTGCCAACAGATGGTTAATGTTGGGAGGGGGGCAGGAGGAGATAGCACGATTTACTTATGAATAATTCACTTATGAGATCCTGTCAGCAGGTTTTTGGTGGCTTGGTCTACCAGAGCAGCAAAAAGATGCTAGTGCTGTCATTCACAGTGCATCAATAGAAGGCTGGGGCTATCAAGAGTGCTAAATTATGCTCACGGGTATAATAAGATAACAAAAAGGACAAGGATTGGCAATGAACTAAAGGAAGGGAAGTTCATAGTGTTTCGCCTTTATATGCATATATATATCTTTGTCAGTGGTGGGTTTCAAAAATTGTTCGAACCTACTCTGTGGGTGTCGCCTCCTTTGTGGGAGTGGCTTGCCATCCATGTGACCGGATGGGAGTGGCTTGCCGCCCATGTGACCGGATGGGAGTGGCTTGCCGCCCATGTGACCGGATATGAAGATGCCGACGACACTTGTCAGAACCACCTTAAATTACATCACACACAGCACTGGCACGCATAAGAATATGATGTAAACTTCTTTTTTAAAAGGCATCTTTGGTTTGCGTTAAAACAACTTCAACACACGCAATGTTCTGATTGCACCACAAACGCAGTAGTCATCCTTACCTTTCACAGAGGCACTGAGTTTTATAAATATGAGCATGATAGTGTAGAATAATCCTATCCAAGGACCAGTGGTGGGTTTCAAAAAAGTTTGGAACCTCTTCTGTAGGTGTGGCCTGCTTTCCGGGTCCACTGGTGGAATCTCTTCTAACCGGTTCGGTAGATTTGACGAACCGGTTCTACCGAAAAGGTGCGAACTGGTAGGAACCCACCTCTGATCTTTGTGTATATGAACACAGCCATATGAATGGTGCCAGGATCTTTTAGTGCTTTCCATTTCTCTCCTTTGTCCTCAACTTACCTTCTTTGAAATGTGATGCTACTTTTTCTCTCTTTTTTTCTTCTAATCTCCTCCTGCCTTTTACTTGACTAACCCAGGTCCCTGGAGAGGTAAGAATGCAAGGGGTAAACATTGAATTTTTGCACTGCATGTTGCTGGTATAAGGTGGGGATAGAAGGGCCAGGATAACATTACCCGTTGGCATGCTTCTGGATTTCACCGACTTATTCATATCCGGGAGAAAGAAAAGCCATTTCCATAAAGGGCATTTGAGAGAAATCTTGCTTCTCTTTCCTTAATTAATGGGGAAAAAAATAATCATTAAAAATAGCTAAGGATAGTGTTAAAAGCAATTCTTTTCTGTTTCTACTCTCCAGTGAATAGCAGTGGCAAGAGGGGTATTTCACATTAGAAAGAATATTGGTTAGGGACTGCATATGAAAATGGCTTTTAAAATTTCAGAATACATTTCCCCCAAAATTGTCATTTGCCAAGAGTCTCCACATTAGTTGCAGGTAGACTGAAATTTAGCTTGCTGTCCCTGAAGTAAATGCATTTGATCCCGGACATCTTTTTTCAAAGAATCATCCCCTTTGGGAAGATAAAATGTAATCAAATTGTTAAAACAAAATCCTGAAATTTCATTCCTCAGGGTTGCCTTGTTTAAAACTTTGTCTCTTTTATGTATGTGGATCTATGTATGTGCCTAAGAATAACAGAGCTGTCTGTGATAATATGAATGTTACCTTTCTGTCTTAAACCAGAATTCTGATTTCCATTCTCTAGGAAGCAGTTTTGGTTAAGAATGGAAATTCAGAAAAAGAACTGTCCCATTGTTTGAACAATCCCAAATCTTCTACCAGGTTATACTGCAGCCACAGCAATAAGAAAACCCAATGAGGTCCTTGGTGCTTTCTGAGCTTGGTGGTTTTCCTGTAGACCAGTGGTGGGTTTCAAAAATTGTTCGAACCTACTCTGTGGGTGTGGCCTCCTTTGTGGGAGTGGCTTGCCGCCCATGTGACCGGATGGGAGTGGCTTGCCGCCCATGTGACCGGATATGAAGATGCCGACGACACTTGTCAGAACCACCTTAAATTACCTCTCACACAGCACTGGCCTGCATAAGAATATGATATAAACTTGTTTTTTAAAAGGCATCTTTGGTTTGCGTTAAAACAACTTCAACACACGCAATGTTCTGATTGCACCACAAACGCAGTAGTCATCCTCACCTTTCACAGAGGCACTGAGTTTTATAAATATGAACATGATAGTGTAGAATAATCCTATCCAAGGACCAGTGGTGGGTTTCAAAAATTTTTGGAACCTCTTCTGTAGGTGTGGCCTGCTTTCCGGGTCCACCGGTGGATCCTCTTCTAACTAGTTCGGTAGATTTGACGAACCGGTTCTACCGAATAGGTGCGAACTGGTAGAAACCCACCTCTGTTGTAGACATTTCATAATCAAACTAAGTAACATCATCTGCAGACGATGTTACTTTTGCATCTTGGAGCGGAGGGAAAGGACGCGACAAGCGGGTATGTAAAACTGCAACCTTTATTGAGAATAGAGTGACTACGATTCAGCGTGGCGTGGTTCGCGCCAAACATTTATACCTCCGGGGTTTAACGTGGAGCCAATGGGGCGTCGAGTAGCTCGACCAATCGGGGCGAGGATTGAACCGGCTCCGCCCGGAAACCAATCAGAAGGGAGTCCTTATTCCCGCGCTTGTATTTCCCGCGCTGGTATTCAACACCCCTCCCCCCCTAGTCAAGAGTTCCCTTAGGAAGGGCAAACATAGTCTTGTAAGTAGGCGGGACGGTGACGTTCTCGTCCCGACCTTCGTGGCTCCCCGGCGGTTGTCGTCGGGGGGGGAACCGCCGGCGGAGGTGTATCCGTGGCGGGGCGGTGAATCTGCGACGCGGCCCCGTGAGATGGCGCTGGCCCCGGGCCCCGTACCCGATGTCCATTTGTCCGGGGTGGTGCCTCCGTGGCAACAGGAGTGTCCAACAGTGGCCCCGTGCAGTCTGGTTGGGGTGTAGGTTCAGAGTCTCGATAAGGACTTCGGGGAAGGAAGTAGCCGGGTGAGGCGCGTCTGTCCGAAAAGTTCGTATCGGCTTGTCCCCCGTTCCCCGGGTGGAGGCGGTCCGATGGGGGGAAGGTCATCGAGGGTGGCTCCTGCTGAGAGTGGGTGTCTGAGAGGCTCGGACCGTCTGTTTCCGCGGGGAGGCGTCGCCTTAACTGGTCCACGTGGCGCCTCCATTGTGTTCCGTCGGCCAGGCCGACCCTGAAGGAACAGGGGCCAGTCAGAGCTGTGATGGTCGCGGGAACCCACCGTGGGTCCCCAGAAAAGGAGCGGGCCCATACAGGATCCCCTAACTTAAACGCGTGTGAAGGGAGGGCCCCCAGGTTGCTCGGCAGATCCCCTGCATAAAGTGGATGGAGCCTGTCTAGGGGGGTTCGCAATCTCCTACCCATCAAGAGCTCCGCGGGACTTTTATTAGTCGTTGGGCAGGGTATGGAGTGCTGGCTCAAGAGGTAAGCCGCCACTCTTTCTTGCCAGTCGCCCTGGTCCATGCGGCCCAAAGCTTCTTTGGCTGAGCGAACTGCGCGCTCCGCCCGGCCGTTACTAGCTGGGTGATACGGGGCTGTGGCAGCGTGTCTGATTCCCTGTTCGGCCAGGAATTCTTGGAACGTGGTGGAGGTAAACTGGGGCCCGTTATCTGAGACTATCACATCCGGTAACCCATGGGTGGCGAACATCTTACGAAGGGCCCTCACTGTACTCTCTGCTGTGGTGGAGGTCATGATTACCAGCTCCACCCACTTGGAATAAGCATCAACTACTATCATGAAGTTTCGGCCGTGGAAGGGGCCGGCAAAGTCAATGTGTAAACGGGACCATGGGCCTCTAGGGATTTCCCATTCACGAGGGGCGGCTGTGGGGGAATTCGGCCTAGAGTTTTGGCAGATCCTGCATCGGCCTACGTAGTCTGCAATTTCCGAATCTAGCAAGGGCCACCACACATAGCTACGGGCTAGGGCTTTCATTCGCGCTATGCCGGGGTGGTTTTTATGGAGTGTGGGCAGGATTCGTGCCCGCAAGGCTGTGGGGATCACTACCCTATCCCCCCAGACAAGACAACCCCCGTGAAGGGCGAGTTCGGCTTGTCGTGCTTTAAATGGTCGGAATCCTTCCGCTACCTTTTCCGTGGGCCAACCCCTCAAAACCCATGAAGCTACTTGGGATAGGACGGGGTCAGCCTTTGTGCAAGCTGCGACGTCCGCGGCAGAGACGGGGAGGTCGGATTCGGCGATGGACAAAATAGAGAGGGCGGGCACGTGGGCTGTGTCCGTTTCTGGCAAAGGGCAACGGCTCAGGGCGTCTGCGTGCCCTAGCTGCTTACCCGGACGGTATAACAGCGTATACGAGTACGCCATTAGGAACTCCGTCCAGCGTGTCATGCGGGGAGACAAAATGGGGGGGGTTGGCTTGTCGCCTGCCAATAGCCCCAGGAGCGGCTTGTGATCTGTGACAAGGGTGAAATTCCTACCATAGAGGTAGTCATGGAAACGCTTAATGCCGGACACTGCAGCCAGGGCTTCTTTATCGATTTGGCTGTAGTTCCGCTCCGTGGAGGAGAGTGTCCGGGAATAGAAAGCTATGGGGGCCTCTGAGCCGTTCGGGAGGGCATGGCTCAGGACCGCCCCTATGCCATAGGGAGAGGCGTCGCAAGTCAGAACTAGGGGCATCCTATCGCTATATTGGATTAGGACTGCCGACGAGGTCAATATGTCTTTTATAGCCGCGAACGCATGCGCTTCACGGCTACCCCATTGCCAGGTCGCTGACCGGTCAAGCAGTCGGTGTAGCGGCTCGGCCAGCGACGCCTTATGGGGAATAAAAGGGGCGTAGAAATTTAAAAGCCCCAGGAACGCCTGCAATCCCGCCCTAGAGGTGGGTGTAGGTGCGTTTTTGATGGCGGCAACTTTGGAAGGAGTGGGGTGGATGCCTTGGGCATCAATGAGGAACCCCAAAAATTCTACTTTGGGAACAGCAATTTCGCATTTGCTGCGCTTTAGTTTCAGTCCTGCCTCCCTAAAACGTGTGAGAACCTCCCGCAGTATTTTCAGGAGTTCCGAGTGGCTGGGGGCTGCGACCAGGACGTCGTCAAAGTAGGGAACGACGCCGGGGAGCCCGTGGAGCAACCGCTCCATGAGGCTCTGAAAAATCCCCGGGGCAACCGAAACGCCGAATTGGAGGCGGCGGCAACGGAAGGCCCCGCGGTGGGTGACGATGGTCTGGGCTGTAGCCGTATCGTCGTCTACGGGGAGCTGCTGGTAGGCCTGTGCCATATCTAGCTTGGCGAAAATGCGGCCTTGCCCTAAGGAGTGGAGTAGGTGTTGCACTACGGGGACCGGATATGGATTTGCCTGCAGGGCCAAATTGATGGTCGACTTATAGTCGGCACATATTCTCACCGATCCGTCGGGTTTGACCGGGAGGACTACGGGGGTTTCCCAACGGGCGTGATCTACGGGCTCGATTACCCCTTGCTCTATAAGCTTGTCAAGTTCAGCGTCTACCTTTGCTCTCAATGCGAAAGGGACCCTACGTGCCTTCAGCCTAATGGGAGCGACCTGGGGATCGAGGCAGAGGGAAATGGGGGTGCCCTTATAACAGCCCAATTTCCCATCGAACACATCTGCAAACTCATCTAGAACGCTATCTACGGTGAGGGGGACTACCCTGTGCACCCCCTCTATGGTGAGGCCCAAGGCGGGAAACCAATCCAACCCAAGGAGAGCGGGCAGATCGTTCCTGACGATTAGAACTGGGAGTTTCCCCTTAAAGTCTCCGTATTCCACCTGGATGTGGAATATTCCTGCCGTGGGAATCCCATTTCCCTGGTAGTCTAGGAGGGAGACCCCGACGGGGCGCAATTTGCTCTGGGGAACCCCGGGACAAAGGCGGGAAAACAGGGCCCAAGATAGGAGAGAACGGGAAGACCCGGAGTCCACCTCCATTCGGCAAAGCTGACCTTCGAGTCGAACGGCGGTGCTGATTTTGCGATCGCCGGCGGGAACGTGGGAAGCCTGGTAGACCACGCAGTCGGCGCTGGAGGGCTGGTAGGTTGAGTGGCAGTCCTCAGCTCGCCTTGCGGGACGTGGCTGTTGGCGGCGTTGCGGTGCCTGGCGCTGGTCGCTGGGCTGCAAGAACGATGGGGCTGGCACGAGAGACCGGCAGACCCTGGCGAGGTGTCCTTCTCCTCGGCAGCGGCGGCAGACGGCGGAACGGAACGGGCAGGATGCGCGGCTGTGGCGGCCGCCGCATCCGCGGCAAGGTGCGTTTGAGACTGGCTGAGCGGGCGTCGGTGGTTGCTGGTGTGGCCTCCGCTTCGGCTGCGTCCTCATTTGTCCGACGGTTTCCTCCTCCTCGTCTTCAGCAGGAGAGAGGTCGTCGACGAGGTTCGTCTGGGTGGAAGGCCCCGTGGCGGTTTGCGCGGGGGGTTTCAGTTGGAGGCGTTCGATGTCGGCCGTGGATTGTTCGGAGAGCTCCGCTGCTCGCGCGGTCTCCACGGCTTGCACCAGAGTGATTTTGTGGTTCCGGAGCATGCGGCTGCGCAAATGCACGTCGCGGACCCCGCATACAAACTGCTCCACGAGGTTCTCCTCCAGGTCTGCAAAATCGCACTGGGCGGCCACTGTGCGCAAAACCTCTAGAAACTGGCTGATGGATTCGTTGGGCTTCTGTACTCGGCGGCGGAAGGTGAAGCGGCGTGCGATCAGAGAGGGTGAGGGAGCGTAGTGGTTCCTCAGCCTGGACATCAGCTCGTCCCACCCAAGTTTGTAGGCTGGCCTCGGGGCGGCCAGGGCTCTCGCAGAGGCGAACATGGAAGGCTCACAGCAGGACAAGAAGAAGCTGCATTTCTCCTCGTCGGTCTGTGCCTGGTTCTTCGATGCGATTAAGTAGCACTCGAAACGCTCCATGAAGCCGTCCCATGATTCTCCGGCGGATCCGAATGGCGCGAAAGGAGGAAGCGCTGTTGCCATCGAGGTGTGGAGCCAGAGAGGGGGAGGAAGAGGGCGGAGAAAAAAAAAATTTTGCGTTCGCTGCCGGAGTTCTCAGCCTGAGGATAGCGTTCGTGCTGGTTCAGACGCGGTGGTAGCTGGCTCGTTCTTCTCCGTGGTCGCGGGAATCAGCATCCCATCCTCATCGCCAGTTTTGCATCTTGGAGCGGAGGGAAAGGACGCGACAAGCGGGTATGTAAAACTGCAACCTTTATTGAGAATAGAGTGACTACGATTCAGCGTGGCGTGGTTCGCGCCAAACATTTATACCTCCGGGGTTTAACGTGGAGCCAATGGGGCGTCGAGTAGCTCGACCAATCGGGGCGAGGATTGAACCGGCTCCGCCCGGAAACCAATCAGAAGGGAGTCCTTATTCCCGCGCTTGTATTTCCCGCGCTGGTATTCAACAGTTACCTAGTTTGGAAATGAAAGATGTGCAAGAAAGCCACGGAGCTCAGAGAGCACCAAGGACCCCACAGCTCAACCTGAGCTACCCAATATTCTCTTCTATCATCAGTACAATGATATTTGCTGGGTATCTTTGGTGTATGTGCAAATGTGGATAGGCATTGTAATGCTCTTGGGATCGAAATGATCAGTGCTAACTGTGCATGGTTTGTCCTCCCTCTCTTTCTCATTATCTCCTGAAGTTCATCAATGATTAGATTTAGGTAACAACAACCTTTCCTCCCCCTGCCTGCCTGCCTGCCTGCCATATCTTGCTATTTGCCCTCTAATTTACCTCCCCTGGGTTCCAAAATTGTATCTAGCCAGCTGCCCACCCCAGTTGGATCTCAAAGGTAGGGATACTGGCTGGCAGCCCCTCTTCTGAAAATCCCTGGCAGATGCTGTGCAGTCTGTCTGCTAAATTCTCCCTGCTAAATTCACATAGTCCTCTCTCTCTCTCTCTCTAGTACTGGGTCAGTCTACACAGCCTTTGACTTGTTGTAGCACTCATTCGCAAGAGTCTAAAATGAGCTTCCTGGGTTTAAAAGGAGCTTCCTGGATGCTCTTTCCGCTCTGCTAATTTCCACGTCCGCCTGTTGATTCTACATGCAAATCAAATATATTTGGCTGGATCCTTTTTGGGTTTTGTTTCAGCTCTCCTCCACACATGTTCACAGGATTTCCACTTAGGTTTTTGCACATCCAAATGCATGCTTGCTGGTCAGTGGGACTTGGAATTCAGAATCCCAATTCTGCATGCTTCACTTTTGTGGCATTGGAGCCTTCCTCATTCAGGGAGGCAAAGCTGGATATTTTAATGTTAGAGTGGGGGAAATCCAAGCTCTCTGATACATCTGCTCCTAGGGGTATTCTCTTTCGCTGAAACTATTATAAACTTTGATGCCCCTTAATGTACAGCTATCTTCTTTGAAGGACAGGCTTTCCCTCACATAGGGATACCCATGCTCTAATCCTTTTTTTTTTTTTTTTTGTATTTCATTTCATGGTTGCACACCCATCATTTTAGATGTGCATTGGTGTTCTTGCAAATCTGCACAGCAGCACTAGGAAACATTGTGCTGATTTTTCCAGGGATGGAAAGCCAGTCTAGGCATAACAGTGTATTTGTATCTTTAGCACATGGGGTCAGTGTAACAGCGTGGCTAAGGGGTTAGGAAAGTCAGGTTCAAATCCCTAATCAACCAGTCAGTAATATAAAGGCAATTGTTATCTCAGAGCCCACAGGGTTATTGTGAGCTAAATTGTGTACCCAGATTGGAGATGGAAGAATCTTTTTATACATGAGTTCCTGGAGAAAAGGTGGGGCTTTAGCAAACTTAAAATAGGCTTATCTTTGCCCAGAAAGCAGAAATGGAGCAGGGCCACAGCCCCGTTCCACACTGCTGGATTTGCTCCTTTGCCCTCTGATTGACCTGTTTCCATTTAAAGTTCCCCAACTGGGTGAGGTTTTCAAGAATCACATCTCATTCAGATTTGCTCATGGTGAAAAAACGAGGCCTCCATCTCTGCTTAATACATGAGCAGGGCAAAGTGTTGCTTAAGTAGTATACATAGGAGCTTTACTTACTTGATTTTTATTTGTTTGTTTGTTTGTTACATTTTTATGCTGTCCTTTTGAGGCAATTGGCTAAATAACCTCTGTTCTAACCCCCTCCTCCGTCCAGTAACGAAAGCCGAGACAAGCTTACATGGAATGTCCTTTAATAACAAGACCAGACTCTTGGTGGCTGAAAGCCAAGTAAACAAACAGATAAGGACCTTGGCAGCAAGTCTGACAAACCTTGGCAGCAATTCAGACAAACTCTGGCAGCAATCCAGCCTGCCAAGTTAGTTTCTTTTTAGTCAAAGCGTTGACTTCTGCAAGAACGGCATGGCACAAGCAGTCTTTTTTATAGTCTGGAGAGGAGCCTAATGACCATCAGCTGAGCGTAATTACCTTCTGTAATTATGTAGTTGTTTTTGACGCCGAGTAGCTCTTCGATGGCGTGCATCCCAGAACAACTCACTGTTGGTTTCTGGATCACTCTCCCTTGTCTCCTCCCCACTGATCCAAGGCTCAGGCGCCACCTGGTGGCCAACCAGTCTCTCTGCTCGGAGTCGGAACCCTGTCCAGGGTCCTCCACATCCTCCAGGGCCGACTCATAGGGCCCCTCGTTGTCGGAGTCTGTTGGCAGCTGCAACGGCTCCTGCTGGGCCACAACAAACCTCTATGGGGATTCAGTACATCAGAACATTTTCCTTGGTTTTGTGGTCCAGTGGGCTTCTATCTTATTTTTTAAAAAAATTACTTCTTTAATTTAAAAAAGGGAGACAGTGGCATGCTGCAGACCAGGTGATGGTCTCTAGCATTGCTGTGTTTTCAAGAATGGACCTCAGATAGATGTGTGATGATGCAATAATTATCTCATCGGTAGAATGCAAACAAAGGGTTAACAAGCTTCTTCTTGAACAGAAATACAAAGGGAAAACTGAGGATTCCCCCCTCTGCCATTTCGCCAACTTCAAATGCTATCCAGCCGCCCTTAAAAAAAATCACAAAGATATACTAGCATAACATTTGCCATCCCCATTGTCAATTCCTTTCCTGCAGGGTTTTTTTTTTAACTTGTCACCTGCCTATTCTTTGTCTAGGGACAGGATGAAGGTAATACCACGGAGATGCAAAGGAGGAGAGGTGTTGCTAGAAGATGCTTGTATTGTGATTAGAGGCAAGCAGGGATATGGCCTAGACATATCAGGAGAGGAAAGGGAGTCACCTTTTCACAGAGTGGGGAAGGTAAAGAGAGGAAATGAGCTGTGACTTCTCTATAGGCATAAAAGAGAGGCAAAACAATGGTAGCTCTTGTGAAAATCATTCTGTAATTAAAGACTGAGAAGGAGTTTTGTTGATATAGCTCTTTTAAAAAGAGCTCATATCCTGTGCTTCTTGAATAGAGCAATATTGGTTAGACTAGTAATTATTCATGATTTGTAAGTAAAGAAGAGACAGGATCATAGATCCCTCCCTGTGCATACATATAATATCTGGGGGGGGAAATGTTAGAAAGCAGATAATATCAGTACTACATTTATCCCTGGGAGGAGAAGATGACAGCAATATTTTAAAGTATATTCTTTAAAATATATTCTGAGAGCCAGTTTGGTCTAGTGGCTTTAAGGCAGGGGTGGGTTTCAACCGGTTCGTGGCGGTCCCCGCGAACCGGTTGGTCGGCGAACCCGGAAGTAAGTAACTTCCGGGAACGGCGAAGTGCCCACCCGCCCGCCCGTGCTCCTTACCGGTCTTTGAAGGCTTCTGGGCTTCCACGCAGGCGCATGGCACATACAGCACCTGCGCGATTCTCCGCGAACAGCTGGATGGCACATACAGCGCCTGCGTGATTCTCCGCGAGCAGCTGGAGCATCGCGCAGGCACTGAGACGCGTGCGTGAACTGCACACGTGCATGAGGACGCCGCCGGGCCCGTTCCAACCGAACCGGTTGGAACGGGATTAGCAACCCACCACTGCTTTAAGGCATCAGGCTAAAAATTGGGACACTTGTAAATTCTAGTCCTGCTGTAGGCATGAAAGCTGACTGGATGATTTTGAATGTCAGTCAATCATTCTCAGACCATCCTATCTCACAGGGCTGTTGTGGAGGAAATAGGTGGAAGATAGAATATTAGGTATGATGGCCTTTTTGAGTTATTTATACCCACTCAGAATGGCCTGACAGTGAGGTGGGTAGCATATGCATTTAATAAATAAATAATAATAAAATGATGAAGGTAGGATAAAAATATATTAAAAATGAAAATAACATTATTTATCCGCAGAACAATGTATGTATTTGATTTATCAGAGAGGAAGGAAGAAGCTTCTTGGATGAAAAGCGAAACATCTTCAAAGATAAACTAGAAAGTCCAGTTGCCTCCTGAAAAAGCACCTTTGGGCTATTTAGTTTATATTTCATCTTTACTTCTTTACAACTCGAAATGGTGTAAATAATGCTCCCTCCTATTTTCCCTAGCAACCTTATATGGTGGCTTGGGCAGTGAGAGGGAGAGACTGACCAGTGAGTTTTCCTGTCCAAAGAGAGGACTAGAACTCATGGCCTTCCATTTTCCAGGTCATTGGCTACTGTGCCTAAGATGCCTTATTGTACTGTAACAGGGGTGGGTTTCTCGCCCCGTTCCAACCGATCCGGTTGGAACGGGGCCGGCGGCGTCTTCTTGCACGCGCGCGGTACACGCATGCGTACTAGCGTCTGTGCGATGCTCCAGCTGCTCCTGGAGGATCGCGCAGGCGCTGTATGCGTCCTGCGCATGCGTGGAAGCGCAGAACTTGTCAAAACCGGGTAAGGAGCGCGGGTGGGTGGTTGGGCCCTTCGCCGTTCCCGGAAGTTACTTACTTCCGGGTTCGCCGACCAACCGGTTCGCGGGGACCGCCGCGAACCGGTTGAAACCCACCCCTGTACTGTAGTCATTATTTTGCTTTTTATAGTGCCACTTCTCACCTACTTTAGTCACAGAACACTATATGTTTTCTTTGGGAACATGTCTATTTACTCAGAAAAAAGGACTAAAAGGGGAAAAAACTATTAGAAAGCAGAGTAGAGAGGGAGGAGATAACAACAGATACCATCCTGGTAGATTTATGCGTCCTTACTGCTTAATGGCCTCCATGACCGCCATTTTCTGAAAGGACCAGTCTCCCAGCAGTCATTTTTACAAAGCATCCATAATATGGCTTAAAAATTCCAGATGTGGCCATGAATCCACAACAGTTGTAAACTTGCTCCTAATTACACTCTATTTTATTTTCCTTATGATTATTTGCCTTAATACACATATAGTAGTCTATAAAATCCAGACCTCAGCTAGTCAACAAAATCAGTGAATATGCTTAACTTTAAATAACCCTCAACTTCATAGATAAATCTGGAGGGGGGACGGGACTTTTAGCCTCATGTCTATTAATATGGTAATGAGATCGTACAAATGCATAAAATGTATGTAAAATAAATATAATGGATGTGACAGTGTAGGAACATTCTCCTGAGTAATTTACAAGAGACTGAATGTTGTCCGCTGGGGGGGCTTTCAGATTTTACCCATTATATCCCAAGCTCACAGATTGAGGTCCATAAAAACCAGAGCTTTATTGTACTATAATAACTAAATTGTGCAGGCTTTTTTCTGCTTTCCAGATGTGTGAGGGCTCTTCTCTCGTAATCTGAAGCTATGGCAACAGATTTTTGGGAATTGAATTCCAACACATTCAGGGACCACATACTTGGAGAAAGCTGTTAGTTGCTGATAAGCGAAAAAGTATTGTATTTTTAAGCATCTGCCTTTCCAAATTTAATCAAATAGCTCGTTAGCCGTGGTTCATGTCATGAGGGCACTTTAGGTGCTCAAAATGACATTGTTGCTCAAAATATCACAAAATATAGGTAAAAATACAAATACAAATTATCTCTCCTCTAATTTTAGTAATTTGTTTAAAATAACATTTTTTTTCTTTAATATTGAGCTCTTAGATAGATTATGTGGGAAAGTCATGCTGTAAGGACGTCCAGGGGTGGGTTTCAACCGGTTCGCGGCGGTCCCTGCGAACCGGTTGGTCGGCGAACCCGGAAGTAAGTAACTTCCGGGAACGGCGAAGGGCCCACACGCCCGCCTGCACTCCTTACCCAGTTTTGATGAGTTCTGCGCTTCCACGCATGCGCAGGACGCATACAGCGCCTGCGTGATCCTCCAGGAGCAGCTGGAGCATCGCACAGACGCTAGTATGCATGCGTGCGTCATGCGCGTGCACGCACGTGCCGCACGCATGCACGAGGACGCCGCCGGCCCCGTTCCAACCGAACCGGTTGGAACGGGGCGAGAAACCCATCCCTGAGGACGTCCCTCCCCCAAGAGAGAAGAAGGGCCTAATTAAGGAAAATATTGGGAACATCTGTGTGAGATATAGAGACACGCTGGATGATGAACGTTTGCATTTTGTTTCATTTTAACCACATTCCATTTTTGAATGAATTCACTACAATTTGGCAAATAAGGCAACCTGTTCACAGTTCGACATAGCCAACCATGACTAACAGATGATAACGGGATAAGAGGAGACCAGCTCCAACTAATGAGTTCCCTTTCACATCAGCATGAAGTTGTTTTTGAGTTGTGCCCTTCATAAGTGGCCTTTCCTGTTTCGCATGATTTCACTACTGCAATGCGGTCTACATGGGGCAGCCCTTGAAGAGCATTCGGAGACTTCAACTCGTCCAGAATGCAGCCGTGCGAGCGATTGTGGGTGTACCTCGATACACCCACATTACACCTATCCTCCGCGAGCTGCACTGGCTTCCAATCGGTCTCCGGATACGCTTCAAGGTGCTAGTTATTACTTATAAAGCCCTTCATGGTATTGGACCTGGGTACTTGAGAGACCGCCTGCTGCCAATTACCTCCCAAAGACCCATTAGATCGCACAGGGTCGGCATCCTCCGGGTTCCATCTACCAGCCAATGCCACCTGGCTACGACCCGGGGGAGGGCCTTCTCTGTTGCAGCTCCGGCCCTTTGGAACGAACTCCCCACGGAGATTCGGACCCTCACCTCTCTCCTGGCTTTCCGAAAAGCCATTAAGACCTGGCTGTGTCGGCAGGCCTGGGGTTGATGAGCTCCCTTCCCCTCTCGACAGGTGTGGTTGTTGGTCATTTTAAACGTCTATTTTGTATTTGCATGTTCCCCTTCCCGTTGGAGTTGTTCGCCGCCCTGAGTCCCTTTTAGGGAATAGGGCGGCATATAAATAAAATAAAACTTCAAACTTCAAACTTTGCCTCTAGAGAACACATCCGTGTACCCAAGCACACTTTCTAGCATCTTTCACAAGCAGCCAGCCCTCCTTTGTGGATGATATCAAAGTTCTGAGGAGGGAATGACATTTGGCCAGACTAGGACAACATGGATGTCTTGTTAAGGAAGATAGCTCATTCATTAGCCAGTACTGGGGCTCCAAAATAAAAATAAATGACAACTCTGATATAGTATATAGCAGTGGTCTCCAACCTTGGTAACTTTAAGACCTGTGGACTTCAACTGACCAGAGTTCCTCAGCCAGGTCTTAAAGTTGCCAAGGTTGGAGACCACTGCTATATAGCACCTATGGGTTCCACCACAAAACCGCGTTCGACTGAACCGCGCTCGACGAAACCGCGTAGCTGACGTCATCAACAGGGCGACAACAGCGCAGAGACAGAAGCACACTGTAAACGCTAAACCTAAAATTAACCCTAACCCTAACCCTAACCCTAACCCTAACCCTAACCCTAACCCTAACCCTAACCCTAACCCTAACCCTAACCCTAACCTAAACCTAACCCCCCTAAACCTAATCCTAAACCTAACCCTAAACCTAACCCTTAACCTAACCCTAAACCTAATCCTAACCCTTAACCTAACCCTAAACCTAACCCTAACCCTTAACCTAACCCTAAACCTAACCCTAACCCTTAACCTAACCCTAAACCTAACCCTAAACCTAACCCTAAACCTAACCCTTACCTTAAGTTGAATCAGCTTGCTTTCAAAGCGCTATTTAAAGCGCCCTTCTTTCTCCGCGCTCGCTGTTGTCACCTTGTTGATGACATCAGCGACGCGGTTTAATCGGGCGCGGCTTAGTCGAGCGCGGTTTTGTCGTGCCACGGCACCTATGCATCCCATCCTCTTAAAGCAAGCATGGACAAAATGTGACCCAGGGCTGAATGAGGCCTTCTGATTATTATTATTTTTTAATTCTCCTTAGGGAGAATGAAGCTAACTGTATAGAACTTTTCGCCTGGAAGTGTGCCCCCACCTTTAAAACTCTTGAATTCCTCTTCTAAAATAGGCCTTGGCTCTGCCTACTTTAGGAGGGTGGCCTGTGACATGTCGTACGAAATTTGGTTTGTTCCTTGATCTGAGAAGCCCTGTTTTGAAGGCAATTTTCCTTTTTTTTGGCATTCCAAAGGAGATTGACAGCATGCTGCCCACCGAAAGATTCTTAGCATGTATTTTAATGGAGAAGCAACTAGGGTCTTCTGGCTTCCTGAAGGGAATGATCCAGATGGACTGATGGTTTCACCAGCTATGAAAAGATGCAGGGAAGTTCTCTTGCAAGTTAACTGTTGAAACCAATATGGAAGGTTTAGATGGGATGACTTCTGAGTGATGTACGCCCCATCAGTCAGATCGATTTGCCTTCCAGACGCTTAATAACCTGCTGTCTAAAGATGGGCCGTTTCATTTTATGTTGTGACAAAGTCATTTTGGTGTGAGCTGCAAACTCTGGTCTTCTATAAAGGCAGCTGGAATTGAATTGAATTTGAATTTATTTAGCTTGTATGCCACCCTACTCCCGGAAGACTCAGGGCGGCTAACAATAAGAAGGGAAGGGGGGGGGGTACAAAAATAAAAAACAACAATTAAAAATTCAGCAACAGTCATAACATCGGATGCGGCTGGATAATTCAACAGTCCCAGGCCTGCCGGAACAGCCAGGTCTTAGTTGCTTTGCGGAAGGCCGGAAGGGTAGTAAGGGTCCGGATCTCAACGGGGAGATCGTTCCATAGGGCCGGAGCATAGGGCTGGAGTTTCCCTTTCAGTCATTCTGAGATTGTGTGAAGACCTCTTATGGAATGTGGACTGGCATGAGTTTATATGCATGCTCACCTGTAGCTATCTTGCTTATATGTGCAGATATATAATACTACCATGCTTCCCTCTATACTTCTATATTATTATTATTTATTCTCTCAGCATGCTGTGGCTTTTATCAGGGTTCTTTTGGACTGCAACCCCTAAAAGCCCCAAGCAGCATGGATCCTCCAAACCAACCCTGCTGTGGATTTGGAACCGTTTAGTCCAAAAAACAGCAGGGTTTCAGATTACTTTGACTTTGCATTTTTATTGCTATAAATAAAGATATGATTCTTCCCACTCTATTACCCTTTCTCATTGTTGTCCTTTTCCCCCCCTACAGTGACAATGAGGAGAAACCGTTCACCAGCAGCCAACCGTCCTTGAATGGTGACATCAAGGCTCTGGGGAGTGACGATAGCTTGGCAGATTATGGGGGCAGCGTGGACGTCCAGTTCAATGAGGACGGCTCCTTCATTGGCCAGTACAGTGGCCAAAAAGGCAAAGAAGGAGGCGGAAACGACAGCTCTGGCGCTACCAGTCCTACCAATGTGGTCACTGCCCTAGAATAAGCGGAGGCGGTTTCCCAAAGGATTCCCCCGCCCCCCCCCCCCAGTCCTGGAGAAGAGGATTTCCCTGTGGATTGCTGGGGGCAGGGGAGGTGAGCACAGGGTTAATCACCTCACCCAGGCAAAGAATCAAAGAATCAATGTTCTTCGAATGGAAATAGTAATTGGTGGAATCTACCCTTTGTTTACTGGCTAACCCCACCCCCAAAAAAAAACTAATCAGGGAGGGTTAGAAAATCAGGGGATTCCTCAAATAATCCACCTAAAAAGTATCTCATTTCCACACCTTCCCCCTCAACCAGTTATCCTTCAGCCAAACTATGTCCATGTTTTGTGTGGTGGGAAGAGAAGGGGAAGGGAGGGAGAAGGGGAGGGGCATATGACATGATCCAAGGGATGAGCTTATTGGTGAAGCCCAGGGCTTCACAAGAGGGGAGGGAATCAAGGTTCAAAATTGCCAAAAAGAGCAGATGACACACACACACACACACACACCCCTCTCAAGATCCTCAAAATGTTCATTCTTTGTTCTCGTTCAAGAAGGGGATGTTAGATGGTGCTGCAATGTCTAATCCCAAACCCAGATCAGGACGGGAGACAAAAGAGAAGGTGGCCTGAAAGAATTGGGAACCGAAAAACGAGGAATCCTTTCTCTGCCTGTGGGAGAAAGGGTGGTTAAGAAAGAACTAGAAGCCAGAAGTCTGTGGCTATGCAAAAGGAAGGAATACCAAACGGGCTGAAAGTCAGAAAGAGTCTGGGTCTTTCAATTTTGCCATTTTGCCACCTTCTCAAGGATTCAGCTAAGGATGATCTCCTGATGCCTCTCTTAGAAGGGAAGGGATGCTCCAGCCAAATCTTCTGATTGCCTCTCTGCTGATCTGTCACTCTTTCTTCCCTTTGTTCCTCCTTTTTTTTCCTAAATCAGGCCTTGCTAAGGCAGCAGTTCTCTCAAAATTGTGGCTTTCAAAGTTTTTACCTTGAGGAAAGCCTTTCCATGTCTGCTCACCCATTAAGATATCCCCATATATTTTTTTCCTGCCATGGAAACTGAGACCTATTTTGCATTCACGAAAGCCATGGGCCAGTTGGTTCTATTGAACGTCCTCTTTGCTTCACCTAAATTGATTCTATACCTGCCATTAAAGTAGTACCTGTTTACCATAGCCCTACAAGAGCCTCTGATCAATTGCCAAGAGATATCAAGGTAGCCTAGAAAGACAGTTTGAGAACTGCTACCAGAACGGGGTCTCCTGGTGCTGAAGAGCCCGCTTAGAAGGATCCCTTTGTCCTTTCTGTCATTGATAATTCACATTCCCTCTTTCATGGGTTGATCAACACCCAGTTCTTTTACACTGGGCCAAATCCCACCATTTGACAACCTCCTCTTCCCTCTGTCTTAACTCCAACTCTCCTCTCAAACAGCAGGAAAGAAAAAAATACCCCAAGACCCTCCCTGCTTCTTGAATGCATCTCACGCAGCTGCCTTGCGACACACTCTCGTCTTTCAAAAGTGGCTTCTTGTTCACTGAATCAACCCTTAACCCCCCATTTCCACCTCTGTCTATTGTAACGATGACTATTTTTTCTCTTGCTTGTCGGGGATGAAATGAATCCTTGCTTTTTTTGCATACAAAGTTTTTTAAGATAATAATAAAAAATAATAAAAGTACTCTGGTGTTTTTGAGCGGCCCTACACGAGATCGTTCCTTGCCTTTTCCCCCTCTCTGTAAATATCCCCAACCCCTTGTGCTTGAGTTTGTTTTAGATGTCTTAGGACTGGTGTTTTTGAAGTCTTTTAGTGGGTCTATTAAGGTGGCTTGGAATTAAAAAGAGAAAAAAAAATGAAAAAAAAAGTATTTTAAACAGTCCTCTTTCTCCTGAAATGTGATGCCATTTGCACCCACCCATCCTCCTTGCCCTGTGTATTCTTCTCTTTTGTCAGGCCTGTTGCGATCTAACTTTCTCTCTCGATAGCTTTTTATATATATATAAATATGTATATATATAAACAGAATTATAAAATGATAAATAAATGATGAAATTGGAACTTGCTTGGACTGGTGATGGGGAAAGACATGGTTGGGGAAATTGATCTCATGTACGCTGTTCTAGGACTCCTGCATGAAAGTTAGGAAACATCTCTAAAAAAAATGAATTTTCCTTCTGCCAATCCCACTGGGATTTTGTGATTGTACAACATAGAGCAATAGCAGTTAGACTTATATACCGCTTCATAGGGCTTTCAGCCCTCTCTAAGCGGTTTACAGAGTCAGCATATCGCCTCCCACAGTCTGGATCCTCATTTCACCCACCTCGGAAGGATGGAAGGCTGAGTCAACCTTGAGCCGGTGAGATTAGAACCGCTGAACTGCAGATAACAGTCAGCTGAAGTGGCCTGCAGTACTGCACCCTAACCACTGCGCCACCTCGGCAGAAAACTAAATCAGAATAGAACCATTCCAGGTTCAATCTCTGGCATCTCCAGTTGATAGGAAAGTCCGTCTGAGACCTCAAGAAAGTTGCTCCCAATCAAAACTGATAATATGAGGAAAAATGGAGTCTGATCAGATTTCAGGAAAGTACCCTAGTTTTCTCTGGTTTTTGTTGGCAGTGGGGCTTTTTTGGAGGGGGTGGGAGAAGTGGTGCCCTAGTGATTCTATGGTTTCTTTGCACTGAGGAGCAATAGCAATAGTTAGACTTATATACCGCTTCATAGGGCTTTCAGCCCTCTCTAAGCGGTTTACAGAGTCAGCATATCACCCCCAAAAATCCGGGTCCTCATTTCACCCACCTCGGAAGGATGGAAGGCTGAGTCAACCTTGAGCCTGGTGGGATTTGAACAGCCGAACTGCTGAACTGCAGTCAGCTGAAGTAGCCTGCAGTGCTGCATTTAACCACTGCGCCACCTCGGAGGAGGAGGAGGGGGAGGGGGGGAGGTGTCTTTGTATAACAATAGATATGAAACATCTGTACCTCTCTCAGAAGGAATTATTTATTTATTTATTTGTTTGTTTGTTTATTTATTTATTAGACTTATATACCGCTTCATAGGGCTTTCAGCCCTCTCTAAGTGGTTTACAAATTTTTTTAGCAAATTGAGTCAGCAACTTGCCCCCACAGTCCAGGTCCTCATTTCAGCCACCTCGGAAGGATAGAAGGCTGAGTGAGTCGACCTTAAGCCGGTGAGATTTGAACCGCTGAACTGCAGATCACAGTCAGCTAAAGTGGCCTGCAGTACTGCACCCTAACCACTGCGCCACCTCGGCTCTTTTTGAATTATCACATGTCTTCTTGCTGGGATTGATGCTCCCTACATTTCTACCATTCTGTCTTCTATCTCAAGATCTCTCGAGCTAGACCTTTGAAAAACATTGGGTTTTATGCCCTTTGGAGTAATAGTGAGCTGCAAAGAAAATCAGTAGGGCAAGGAGAAGATGAATCTAATGGTAGATAATACCTGCACACTTGTCATAAATCCCAGTGTGATACCCTAGTTATTGCTGCAAACAATGGACTAGGCTAAATATTGTTTCTTCCTTCTGGTTTAAAAAATATGCATGTAGAAACAAGAGTAAGTTGGTCTTATACCTCTTGTGGCATCTATTTAATCAATGTAATTTAATCAATATAATTGGCAGAGTAATCAAGTAAAGCTTTAATCACAGATTAAAGTTTGCCCTTGATTAACTAGCATTTCTGAGTCTGAAGGGCACGCTGATGTGCAGAGGCTGGATGGCATCATTTTCCATTCTTCTGCCAAGATTGATTAGCAGAGAACAAAAGGTGGGTTTTTATAATAGCTGTATTCAATAACGGCAGATAATTTTGTCTTTGCAAATATAATTGCTGGAAGCAGCAAGTTGCAAACAAGTCTGGTCACATTTGACTTAAATTGATATATGTTTTATATTTCCCCAAATCTAAAAAAATCATAATTCTAATGTTTGTTAATAAAGTCTATTGTGGATATGATATTTTAATATAACGTGCATATCCTCTAATTCCTAAATTCATAGCAAAGAAAATACCAAATCTGTTTCTTGATGAACAATAGTTTCTAAAGTACGCGTAGGAAAACATGAACAAATATAATCATTTTATATTCAAAGCAACTAGTAGAAAATGTGACACAAGGCTACTCCGAACATTTCTGGATGAGGTTTCCAAACAGCCCATTTTGGTCTGTTAGCATAACCATTTCCAGCTTTTCTAACTAAGGAAGTCGTTCATCACTAACTAATGTGCCATGATACCTCGGTTCCACCACAAAACCGCGGTAGACTAAAGCGCACTCGACGAAAGCGCGTACGTGACGTCATCACAGCGCGACGAAAACAGCACGCTGTGAGCGGTAAACTTAAAATTAAAGGGTAAATCTAAACCTAACCCCCCCAAACCTAACCCTAAACCTAACCCTAAACCTAACCCTTAACCTAACGCTAAACCTAACGCTAACCCTTAACCTAACCCTAAACCTAACCCTAACGCTTAACGTAACCCTAAACCTAACCCTAACCCTTAACCTAAACCTAAACCTAACCCTTACCTTTATGTGAATCGGCTTGCTTTAAAAGCGCTTTTTAAAGCGCCCTTTTTTTTCCGCGGTCGTATTTGTCGCGCTGCTGATGACGTCAGGTACACGCTTTAATCGGGCGCGCTTTAGTGGACCGCGGTTTTGACGGGTCACGGATACCCCTGCATGTTACTCATTAATGTTACACTACGAGAAATTCCAGGCTTCATAAATAATTTAAAAACCATTACGAGAGTATTAAGATGAAACCGAGGAATAATTAAACGACATCTTTGTGTGCAAAATTATTTTGTGTGGACTTCGCTGTTTGTAGCTACCAGGAAGCTACCACAATTGCAGAATGCCTTTTGCAAGACGAATGACCCAAAAACAAACAGCAGAGTGTATGCCAAGGCTGTATTTAATTCACCTTTGTGTAATGCAATTGCTAGTATTCCCAAGTTCTCTTTACATCAGTAAGCACTGGCTAATTTATCTGTGATAACTCACACATGCAGGCACGAGCAGCAATAATAGCTTGGCTGGATTTCTTTTTCCCTTTGCTCTGTAACAATCAGCCAAAACAAAACACAAAAATCCTGGGTCAGACTAATAAAGTTCTGGGGGATGTTAACAATAGAGCCAGGAAAAAAAACATTGCCTACATTAATGGGAAAAGGAATAAAAAGTGAACAACTGCTGGCAAAGATAAAGGTAACGTTATAGATTCAAAGGGCCCATCTGGTTACCTAGGTTACCATCTTAATACCTTCATTAGTTGCAACAGAGAACCACAGAGGTGAGGTAGATGGCATTCCATCTTCTTACAAGCCAACCTTTCCCAAGGTGGATTCATCTATATAGTATAGATTGCAATGCCCAATCTATACTCCCTCCTCATGCTGGTTGGGGCTAATGAGAATTGCAGAACAAAGGCAGTAGCAAAAACCCAGGTTGAAACAAAGCAAGGAGTTGCAACTCAGTCCTTAAGTTATTTGGATGTAAACCAGAGGTGAGTTCCTACCAGTTCGCACCAGTTCGATAGAACCGGTTCGTCAAATCTACCGAACCGGTTAGAAGAGGTTCCACCAGTGGACCCGGAAAGCAGGCCACACCTACAGAAGAGGTTCCAAAAATTTTTGAAACCCACCACTGACAGACACACACACACACACACACACACACACACACGCACAGATTCACACAGAGAGAGAAAAAGAGAGAAAGAAAGGAAGAAAGAAAAAAAGAAAGAAAAAGTGAGAGAGAGATGAAAGGGAAAAAGGAAAAAGGGACAGAGAGACAAAAGGAAGGAGAGAGAGAGAGAGGAGAGAGAACACATGGCCGGCAAGCCACCCCCACCAGGTGACATGGCTGGCAAGCCACTCCCACAAAGGAGGCCACACCCACAGAGTAGGTTCGAAAAAATTTTGAAACCCACCACTGATGTAAACCATTCTGAATAAGAATCCGTAGATGGCTTGCTATCTGCCAGGCAGAAAGCTGGATGAAAAATGACTTCTCTTAAACCCCACCTGGTCTTTCCTTCAACTGGATACAAAATACTAGCTCAGACTGTTTCTATGCACAGCGTGGCTTGCTTCCAAGTAAGTGTGCCAAAGCTACCTTGAATGCCAGTGAAATAATCTTATTTGTTGCTACAAAAGGAGATTTTACAGCCCCCAAAATGCCAGCAAAAATATCAAAAGACCGAAAAAATGTATTAGCAACGCCACTGGCAATGGTCTTGCAGAACTTAAGTAGATATATGAAATGACTGCAGATGGGGGAGTTGGGCTTGTATGCAGCCTCCTGCATTGCTAAGCCTTCTCCAAACAAATGATCAATATTATTACACAGTACTAATCATGAAATTTAAATTCAATCCATAGGGGAAGGTCAACCTTCACGTATTAAGAATAATTAACGGCAAGCCATACCACAAAATTATGAAGAGTTTTCTTTTTATATATATAAATTTTTATTTTAAACACATAAGCACATCAACAGAAACAAACACATGAGTTAAAAACAACATAGGAACAATAAGTTCCATCATATATCCTACAGCAGTTCCGAAACGGTTTCTTTGCAGTTAGTGTTTTCCCTTCTATACGTTTCTATCTTGCGTTCATAATCTCCTTATTCGTTATCCATTTTTATGTACAATTCTTTATTTATTTATACTTAGCTATTTATAACCAAATATTGTTTACCTATATTGTGCTTTATATTTTTACTGTCATTTATTCTCTTACATACAGTTATAGGTACACATTCACATAGTTATTCTTTTTCTTTGCCATTCTTATATTATTATTATTCCATTTAAAAGGTTATAAGGTATAGTTTGGAGTGCTTTGTTTACCATCCTTCGCACCTGCTACGACACCACCTTATTTTCTCTTTCTTTTCTTTTCTCCCTCCCTCCCTTCTCTACTTCCTTCCTTCCTCCTCTCCTTCCCCTTCTTCCTTCCCTTACTTCTCCCCTACTCCTACCCTCTGTCTTCTCCTTCTTACTCTCTCTCCTTCTCTTTCTCTCTCTATTATGAAGAGTTTTCAAATTTATAAAAGATTAATATATAGCCTCTAATGCACTGAGCTCAAAAAAAAAAGTCAGAAAGGCCAGCGGGCTGCAAGTTGCCTGCCAATTCCACTCGATGTGCCTATCTTTTGCAGTCTTATCAATTAGGACTTTCTCAGATCTTGCATGGTAATAGGTAGCCTACATGTTTCATCTCAAAATTCTGGAGCAAATCCCTTCCTTCCTGTGGCCACTAGGAATCTTGTCTATCAGTCTGAAACAAGGATATACCGTAACTCATGCTTATGCTGCCCTAGCAACCAAGTCTATTATACTCCTCACTGTGATATGCACATACTGTTAAACTCATGTTATGGTATGATGGTGCTTGGTAGAGTTTTGTTTTAAGGGTTAGAATTCTCCTATGGATTTTAAGTTTTGTAGAAGTGACACAAAAGATGTTGAAACAAGAAACTGAATCACGGTAAATAGTTGTAGGTATTGCCTGTAGAACAGTGGTGGGTTTCAAAAATTGTTCGAACCTACTCTGTGGGTGTGGCCTCCTTTGTGGGAGTGGCTTGCCGCCCATGTGACCCAATATGAAGATGCCGATGACACTTGTCAGAACCACCTTAAATTACCACACACACAGCACTGGCCTGCATAAGAATATGGTGTAAACTTGTTTTTTAAAAGGCATCTTTGGTTTGCGTTAAAACAACTTCAACACACGCAATGTTCTGATTGCACCACAAACGCAGTAGTCATCCTTACCTTTCACAGAGGCCCTGAGTTTTCTAAATATGAGCATGATAGTGTAGAATAATCATATCCAAGGACCAATGGTGGGTTTCAAAACATTTTGGAACCTCTTCTGTAGGTGTGGCCTGCTTTCCGGGTCCACTGGTGGAACCTCTTCTAACCGGCTCGGTAGATTTGACGAACCGGTTCTACCGAATAGGTGCGAACTGATAGGAACCCACCTCTGCTGTAGAGGGAGCTGGCTATTGTGCTGTTGGGCTGTCCTTCAGTCTCCTGAAGGGTTCTTCCCCACAGCCCAGTTAAAGTGCCTGTCACCAGTCTTTGAAAACGGTACTAATCTAAAATGTTCTCCCCCCAATGGGGATCTCTATCCTGTTGTACAGATCATGCTAAGGAAAGGGGTTACTGGATCCCGCAGCTTTGCTTCCCTCCTCCCCTCTCCCCTCTCCCCTCCCATCAAACATCATCAGGAAAATATCCAGCAATCACTGGGAAGAAACTGAATTTCTGCTGGAAGGTAGATCCATTGATCAGAACTCCTATTTTGTACAAGGGCCTAGGTTCAAAGAAAGCCCAGCTAACAGCTAATATCAGTTCTTCTGAAGAGTAATGGTGTTGTTCTGGAATAGTACTAAACCTCTTTGTCAGAAAAAAAAAGGCCTATTATCAATTGACATCCAGAAAAGCACTAAATCCACATTCTTTAGACCAAATAAAAGCTGTCACTTGTGTATGTGCGTGGTAGTGGTGATGGGGAGTGGAGAAACACCATGGAGGAGAAAATTGTCTCTTCTCCCTCTTCCAAACAAATAATTACTACCCACCTGTGTTTAGGTGCATCCAAGTTTCTGAGCTGAAGAATGGCTTGGTGCTTGAGCAGGGAGGGAGCCTGGTTGGGGAAAAAAAACCCTGGATTATCAGAAATCAGAATGACTGAGACAAGTCCCAGGATGCTTAAGGAAGGATGTATCCCTGCATCAAGATGGTTCATAGTGCTGATTCTACCCTCTGCCCAAAGCATCCCCTTTCTGCCAAAGAATGAAGGGCACCAGATCATGCTGTATATTTTGGGATAATGGGGAAAACACATAACTAAGGATAACCTAAGGCTGTCTCAGGGATGGGCTGATGATGGAATAAAACCACTTGAAGAAACATCAGAAACAAGAGATAACTGGAGCATGTTCGTGTCACTCTGGCACGTGAGGAATTGAGAACATTTCAACATACTTTGCAAATCAATACCCTCCCTAAATCAAGAGCTTTTAACAGCGTTGCAGACTGGCCCATCCCTCCACTGTGGCTCTCTCCACAAATATCCAGTGCAGTGATATGGAGACAGTCCACTGGAGAAAGGAAGGAAGCTGTTATACTTTGTCCTTCCAGCCCCACATCTTGCTATTAGTTTCTGGCATCATTTCTTTACATTTCACAGCTACATATATAGGCTCCTAGGTAAATATACATATGGGCATTTATAGGAATGCTATCAGTGTTTTAAAAGGAAAGCAGAATCTCAAGCATTGTTAATAACAATTGCTTTGAGGTGGAGATGCTGCTGTTTCACTAGAAAAATTGGAGAGTCAATGCTGTACTTGCTTATTGGTGAAGAAATGGTCTTTCCTTTACAATACAATACAATACAATACAATACAATACAATACAATACAATACAATACAATACAATACAATACAATACAATACAATACAATACAATATTCCAATAGCAGAGTTGGAAGGGACCTTGGAGGTCTTCTAGTCCAACCCCCTGCCTAGGCAGGAAACCCTATACCATTTCAGGCAAATGGCTATCCAACATCTTCATAAAGACTTCCAGTGTTGGGGCATTCACAACGTCTGGAGGCAACTTCTGTTCCACTGATTCATTGTTCCCACTGTCAGTAAAGTTCTCCTCAGTTTTCTTTCGTGAGCTTCTGTTTCGTCGTTTGTAGGGAAACAGAAGTTCGCGGAAAAAAAACTCCATGGAGATCTTTCTAAGTTGCTTCTCTCCTTGATTAGTTTCCACCCATTGCTTCTTGTTCTGCCCTCAGGTGCCTTGGAGGATAGTTTGACTCCCTCTTCTTTGTGGCAACCCCTGAGATATTGGAAGACTCCTATCATGTCTCCCCTAGTCCTTCTTTCTATAAAACTTTAATACTCGGAGCTATTGCTGTGAGCCTCTAACTGGTGATTTCCCAAATACTCCTTCAATCTTTGATTGTAAGAGAAGAGACACAAAACCGAGTCCTTCGGGATTGGGCGGCATATAAATTTAATAATAATAATAATAATAATAATAATAATAATACCAAGCCTAAGAAGGTAGGTGAGCATTCAGTCCAGCAGTGTTTTATTCCCCCCTGCTAGTGAAATGATGCATACAATTGCTTCAAGCCAGTGGTGGGATTCAAATAATTTAACAACCGGTTCTCTGCCCTGATGATTTCTTCCAACAACCACTTCACCAAACTGCTCAGAAAGTTAACAACCGGTTCTCCCGAAGTGGTGCGAACTGGGCTGAATCCCACCACTGTTCAAGCCCCAATGCTGTTGTGGGAATATGTGTAAAGCAGGGGTGTCAAACTGGCAGCCCCTGGGCCAGATGCATCGCACCCACCCCGGCTCCATAAAGGCAAAAAACATCACAATATGTCATGTGATGCAATCGAGTTTGACACCTCCCCCCCCCCCCCCGTGGTATAGAGTGTGGAGATGAAAAGTTACGGAGTGGTCTCACACAGCAGGAGGGAATGGTATCACAATGATCAGCTACTCTTGTGCCGCATTGCCACATTACGGGTAGTCGTCAACTTACAGCAATTTGTTCAGTGACCGTTCAAAGTAAGAAAGGAAGGAGGGAAGGAAGGAGGGAAGGAAGGAGGGAAGGAAGGAGGGAAGGAAGGAAGGAAGAAGTAGGATTGTTGTAAAATAAGATCGGTTTATGGGATGGTAAGAAAGCAATCTCAATTATATTGTCAATTGTAGGGGAGAAAAAATGTTATAAATACATATTATTAACAACAGTTATGAGATTATATAATTGTGAATGTATTGGAATTGGAATTAGTTTATTTGTATGGAATTGGAATTAGTTTATTTGTATGCCGCCCTTCTCCCTGAGGGGACTCAGGCCGGCTCACAATTCAGGGGGGAGGGGATAACAAACAAGTTATAGACATAAGACAATACATTATTAAAAGAAAGCACAACAGTCATACCATTCGGGCGGGGTTAGGGTCTTTAGCCCCAGGCCTGCTGGGACAGCCAGATTTTAAGGGCGGTGCGGAAGGTCTGAAGGGTGGTGAGGGTACGAATCTCCACGGGGAGTTCGTTCCAGAGGGTCGGAGCAGCCACCGAGAAGGCTCTCCTCCGGGTAGTTGCCAGCCGACATTGGCTGGCTGATGGAATTCGGAAGAGGCCTAATCTATGCGATCTTATCGGTCTAGTGGAGGTAATTGGCAGTAGGCGGTCTCTCAAGTACCCAGATCCAATACCATGAAGGGCTTTATAGGTGACAACCAGCACCTTGAAGTGCACCCGGAGACCAACAGGCAGCCAGTGCAGCTCGCGGAGGATAGGTGTTACGTGGGTGAAACGTGGTGCACCCACTATCACTCGCGCGGCCGCATTCTGGACCAGCTGAAGTCGCCGAATACTCTTCAAGGGCAGCCCCATGTAGAGCACATTGCAGTACTCCAGCCTAGAGGTCACAAGGGCACGAGTGACTGTTGTGAGAGCCTCCCGGTTCAGGTAGGGGCGCAACTGGTGCACCAGGCGAACCTGGGCAAATGCCCCCCAGGTCACAGCTGACAAGTGTTGTTCAAAAGTCAGCTGTGGGTCCAGGAGGACTCCCAAGTTGCGGACCCTGTCTGAGGGGCATATCATTTGACCCCCCAGCCTGAGAGATGGAACACTTGGCCAATTAGTGGGAGGGAAGCACAACAGCCACTCGGTCTTATCTGGATTGAGAACAAGCTTGTTAACCCCCATCCAGTCTCTAACAGCCTCAAGGCCCTGGCTCATCACGTCCATCGCTTCATTGAGTTGGCACGGGGCGGACAGATACAACTGTGTATCGTCCGCGTACTGGTGGTATTTTATCCCGTGCCGTCGGATGATCTCGCCCAGCAGTTTCATGTAGATATTGAAAAGAAGAGGGGACAGGACCGAGCCCTGCGGCACTCCATACGTAAGGGGCCTAGGGGTCGATCTCTGCCCTCCGACTAACACCGACTGCGACCTGTCCGAGAGGTAAGAGGAGAACCACTGTAAGACAGTGCCTCCCACCCCCACCTCCCGCAGTCGTCGCAGAAGGATACCATGGTCGATGGTATCGAAAGCCGCCGAGAGGTCAAGGAGTACCAGGATGGAGGCGTGGCCTCCATCCCTGGCTCTCCAGAGATCATCAGTCAATGCGACCAAAGCGGTTTCAGTGCTGTAGCCAGGCCTGAAGCCTGACTGGAATGGATCAAGATAACTGGCTTCCTCCAAGGACCGCTGGAGGTGAAAGGCCACCACCTTCTCAACAACTTTCCCCACAAAGGGGAGGTTGGAGACTGGACGGTAGTTGTTTAGAACGGCTGGATCCAAGGATGGTTTCTTCAGGAGGGGTCTCACCACCACCGCCTTTAAAGCGGGGGGAAAGACCCCCTCCCGTAGGGAGGCGGTAACAACCGCCTGGATCCAGCCCCGTGTCACCTCCCTGCTGTTAACAACCAGCCAGGAGGGGCACGGGTCCAGTACGCATGTGGAGGCACCTACAGCTCTCATCGCCTTGTCCACGTCCTCAGGGGTAACAGCTTGAAAATCAATCCAGCGATGGTTTACCAGATTATCCCTTAGTGCCTCGGCTGGTTCTGCAGAAGTGGAGTCCAGGTCCGCCTGAAACCGAGCAACTTTGTCCACGAGGAATTGGACGTAATCCTCAGCCCTATGTATATATGAGAAATAAAAATTTATAAAAAAATAATTAAAGAAAAAACAAAGTAAGAATGGCACTGAAAAGTGACTACTTATCACTATTTTTCACACTTATGACAGCTGCAGCATCCCCGTGATCACATGATTTACACTACAACACTTACGATGCGATCCCTTTTTGCAACTTTCTGACAAGCAATAGCAATAGCAGTTAGACTTATATACCGCTTCATAGGGCTTTCAGCCCTCTCTAAGCGGTTTACAGAGTCAGCATATCGCCAAACAGTCTGGGTCCTCATTTCACCCACCTCGGAAGGATGGAAGGCTGAGTCAACCTTGAGCCGGTGAGATTAGAACCACTGAACTGCAGATAACAGTCAGCTGAAGTGGCCTGCAGTACTGCACCCTAACCACTGTGCCACCTCGGCAGTCAATGAGGAAGCCAAATTCAGTTGTCAACTGTGTTACTAATTTAAGAACTGCAAGGTTTCACTTAGCAACTGTGGCAAGAAAAGTCGTAGAATGGGGCAAATCTCACTTAACAAATTTCTCATTTAGCAACCTAAGTTTTGGCCTCAGTTGTGGTCCTATGTTGAACACTACCTGTATGCTGATAATGAAGAGTATGAATTTGTACAATCTTATGCATGTTCATTCAGAAGGAAGCCCATAAATGTTTAATGGTTCTTACTCCACACTCAACATATCTAAAGAGTGATTATGAGAAAGGTAACCAGAGCTGCTCTTTAGAAGGCCAGATCCTGAAGATGAAACTCAAATACTTGGCAACCTAATGAGAAAGAAGGACTCTCTGGAGAAGAGCCTCATGCTGGGAACGATGGAGGGCAAAAGAAGAAGAGGATGAGGTGGCTGGATGGAGTCACCGAAGCAGTCGGCATGAGCTTCAATGGACTCCAGGGGATGGTAGAGGACAGGAAGGCCTGGAGGAATGTTGTCCATGGGGTTGCAATGGGTTCGACACGACTTCGCAACTAACAACAACCAGAGCTGAGTTTGCTTAATACTGTGTAGATGGAAGACTATGAGTTGAGTTGAATTGAGTTTATTGGTCTTGTATGCCGCCCACTCCCGAAGGACTCCAGGTGGCTTACAATAAACAAGGGAAGGGGATAAATAAACAAAACAACACTTTAAAATACGCAACATTCACAGTTACCGTGGGGCTGGATATTTCACAAGCCCCCCGGCCTGCTGGAGCAGCCAGGACTTGATGGCTTTGCGAAAGGCCGGGAGGGTCGTAAGGGTCCGGATCTCCACGGGGAGGTCATTCCAGAGGGCTGGAGCTGCAACAGAGAAGGCTCTCCCATGGGGAGTCGCCAGCCGACATTGGCTGGCAGATGGAATCCGGAGGAGACCTAACCTGTGAGATCTAATCGGTCTATGGGAGGTAATCGGCAGGAGGCGGTCTCTCAGGTACCCAGGTCTGATGCCATGTAGGGCTTTATAGGTGACGACCAGCACCTTGAAGCGGGTCTGGAGACTAATGGGTAGCCAGTGCAGCTCGCGGAGGATAGGTGTGACGTGGGTGTACCTGGGTGCACCCACAATCGCTCACGCAGCTGCATTCTGGACTAACTGAAGTCTTCGAACACTCTTCAAGGGCAGCCCCATGTAGAGCGTAGATGAGGATCTGTACACTACACTAGAAATTGGGGGGGGAGGGGATACATCAGAAGAAGACAATGACAAATCTTTCATTTCTTGTGTCTAAAGAAGGTGCATAGATGTACCTATATAGTTATAAGGAATTAAGCTCAATTCAAAGGCCGGTCATCTTAAAAACTATACAGCACTGTAATATTACTATGTGGTTTGGGTTCTACATTAGGGTCAGTACACGCAGTTATGTATTGTGGTAGATCCATAACTCAACTTTAAAAAAATCCTTTTAACTCATTAGTGTTTTAAAGCAATCACGCCTTTAATACTGAGCGGGTATGATTTTAATCTACACGCAGGGGTGGATTTCAACCGGTTCGCGGCGGTCTCCACGGACCGGTTGGTCAGTAAACCCGGAAGTAAGTAACTTCCAGGAACGCCAAAGGGCCAACCCGCCCGCCCGTGCTCTTTACCAGTCTTTGAAGGCTTCTGCGCTTCCACGCCGGCGCATGGCACATACAGCGCCTGCATGATTCTCCGCGAGCAGCTGGAGCATCATGCAGGCGCTAAGATGCATGCGTGAACTGCGCATGTGCACGAGGACGCCGCCGGCCCCATTCCAACCGTACTGGTTGGAACGGGATGAGCAATCCACCACTGTCTACACGTTTCCCCTTATGCAGTTTTCAGCATATCCATTTAGTGTCCTGGCAAAAAAAATAAAGTAAATAATATTTGCTACAAGAGGACACAAGGGGGCATACAATTCCATCAAATGGGCATATTCTGATGGATGTTTATAGATATAAATGTAGTATAAATGCTATAATTTATATAGAAATAGCAAAAAAATCTCATCTAAGTGAAACCTGACCAGATGATTAGTGGTTCCACTCAATTTGTTGTCCGAGAACGAACTATCAACCTCAAAGCATGTCTTGTTCTTCCTTGTGTAGATGTGCTTTAAAATACCATTAAAATGAATTGAAGCTAGACAATAAAAGGTTATTTTAGTCATTGTATTAAACATTTTAAAGAAGAATATACACAAGGAAGGATAAAAGACATGTAAAAAATAACAGGGTAAAGTACAAAGTGAGATGGATAAGTAAAGGGATCTAAAATATCATAGGAAATAGAATTTCCCAATATATCCTTAATTACCTTAGCAACTATAAAATGTATTAAGCCACTTATTAAAAGGGAAAATGAAGAGTCACTCTTAAGCTTCGTGTTAGGAATATGTGGTTAACACAATATAAATCACCAACTAAAATTATAAGCTACTATCAATTAGTAGTAGATATCCAATTTCGCATGAATTTGAAATATAAAGTCCATATGTAGAAAATCCCAAATCTGGGGTTTGGTACATTTATTTATTATTTATTTATTTATAGATTTTATATGCTGCCCAATCCCGAAGGACTCCCGAAGGACTACATAGCTGCCTATTAAATTATAATCCAAGCATAGTTTCCAATTATAGGATATTTAACCTTCCCATACCTGTGACGTGCTTTCAATTTTGCATTTTTTTTCCACAGCAGGGCTAAGGGTAGTTTGAGGGAGGGATCAATAAAGATGTAAAATCTGGACTTTGGCAGAAGAAAAATTAAACACTCTTTCCTCCCAATACAGTGATCCATTCTCACATTTGCTTTAAAACTAAATCAATGAAGCTATGGCTTTTTGATACCAAGCGCCTTTGATCTTTTGTGACTATTGCTTATTTCTGTGCGATGAAGATTAAAAGATGAGCAGAGCAATTCTCAATTGTGGAAGAAGCCAATGGCAAAAAAGAAGGGGAAAAAACCCTTAGTTTTGCATTGGCTGATTTTGCATCTTTCCACCCTACTGTTATTGCCTCCGAGGAAAATGAATGTATTACACCAGTAGTTGATTAGGATTGTTTTTTGGTTCAGATTTGAGATCAAGGCTAAGCGGATATTTGAAACACCTGACACTATCAAGAAAGAACTTCTGGAAGCTCAACTGACACATCTGCATTATTCAGCAGAAACGGCAGTCTTTGGTAATCCTGTTAACATGTTCCACCAACTTCAGCTAGAGTGCCTTTGAAAGCAATATGTATAGAGTGGCACAATAAAATTGCTATCAAATGCATTCTTGCTGAGAAATAAACTCCAGTCAATTCAAATCAATCCTTAATTCCAAGGAATTCTGAAAAAGAATAGATTTTGTACTCATTGTTTTATATTCATTTAGCTGACTGTTCAGTGGTGGGTTTCAAAAATTTCGAACCTACTCTGTGGGTGTGGCCTCCTTTGTGGGAGTGGCTTGCCGGCCAGGTGACCTGGTGGGAGTGGCTTGCCGGCCATGTTTTTTTCTTTCTTTCTTTCTTTCTTTCTTTTCTTTTCTTTCTTTCTTTTCTTTCTTTTCTTTCTTTCTTTCTTCTCTCTCTCTCTCTCTCTCTCTCTCTCCTTCCTTTTGTCTCTCTGTCCCTTTTTCCTTTTTTTCTTTCATCTCTCTCTCACTTTTTCTTTCTTTTTTTCCTTTTTTTCTTTATTTCTTTCTTCCTTTCTTTCTCTTTCTCTCTCTGTGTGAGTCTCTCTGTGTGTATGTGTCAGTGGTGGGTTTCAAAAATTTTTTGAACATCTTCTGTAGATGTGGCCTGCTTTCCAGGTCCACTGGTGGAACCTCTTCTAACCGGTTTGGTAGATTTGACGAACCGGTTCTACCGAACTGGTGCGAACTGGCAGGAACCCACCTCTGTGACTGTTCTACTGAATTTGTTCTGACTTTTGTGTTAATAGTAATAATAGTGTGACTGCACTATTACTTTTCTTTTTGGAACAGTGGCACTGAATCATTTTATTGACATGTAGTACACAGATTGTTGGCTTCCAATTCCTTGTACCCACAATGAACATGGTACTCACACTGCCAAATATTCAACATCAATTATTTTTTCTCCCAGCACTGAGACAAATCTTCACAATGATTATGAATGCCATGATGTCTATATGGGATCAATAATAATTATAGCCGAAGAAAGAATATAATAAATATTTCTGGGCAAATAATTGAAAACTATACTTGAGTATATACATTTTCTCTGTATTTTGTCTGACATCTTTTATTTGGAGAAGTGGTAAGAAAGAGATTCTTACTGAAATACATGCAGATGTGCACACAGTCAAACAACTATGTAGGATGGCTATAAAAACATTAGTAAATCTGGTTTATCTACAACTGTCATCTGTTCATAGTTATTGCAATGCATAAAACAAATGAGACAAACAGAACATGAAAATCCAATTCAGCTCTGCATCATTAAAGGATAAAGGATAAAGGACAAACAGAACATGAAAATCCAATTCAGCTCTGCATCATTAAAGGATAAAGGATAAAGGACAGATCTATTTCTATTAGTTGTATACATATTTTTTTTTAGTTTGATTCCTCAAACAAAAGGCTTTTGTATCACTGTTCTTTCCCTCTGACTGAAATTCAAATCAAGGACCCTCTAAAGTGCTTTCGTACTTGTTGAGAAAATTGGAGAATTCTGAATGAAAACTATTCACTTACAATCATGAAACTTTTAAGACCTCTGTGGCAAAAAGTAGATGCGGTGAATCTCACGTCCTTCAACAGTTATGAGAGAGAACCTCAGTTTCATTAACTCTGGAGATCAGTGATCTAGTTGGCATCCAAAAATAAAATCTCCCTCCAACTGAACTCAACTCCTGGTCATGATAAGAGCCGAGGTGGCGCAGTGGTTAAATGCAGCACTACAGGCTACTTCAGCTGACTGCAGTTCTGCAGTTCGGCTGTTCAAATCTCACCGGCTCAAGGTTGACTCAGCCTTCCATGCTTCCGAGGTGGGTAAAATGACGACCCGGATTGTTGTTGGGGGCGATATGCTGACTCTGTAAACCGCTTAGAGAGGGCTGAAAGCCCTATGAAGCGGTATATAAGTCTAACTGCTATTGCTATTGCTATTGTCATGCTCTTGACAATAAGGATATCTAACAACAATACTGAAGTACTAGTTCACTATCGCTTCCTCTGAGATTTCCAACTTCTCTTTCGAGTATATAAGCCTGGCATTTCCTGGCAGTCAACCATAACTCATTAATTAATTAATTTAATTAACATTGTGCTTACAGAGCTGCAAATCTGTGCCTTTGTACGGGGCAGTTTGATACCTGTCTAATTAAATTGTTCCAACAAAATCACCGGCCCAGCTTTTCTATAGTGCTCAGCTGGGCCTCTATTTCAATTACATTTCAATTGGCCCAGACGAGAAAATAGCAAGTTTTACAGTCATCCAAATGCACCCAAATGCATTCCTAGGTGCAGAAGACTGAAACCAGAACTCGAATGACAATTTTCAGTTGCTGGCTAAAACTAAGCATTCTCCCACTTGCTTTGTTCTGTACAAGCTGTAACTCTAAAGCTGTGTCTCCTTGGCCTTGGCCTGGATATTCCACTTTCCATGAATAGCAACCAGCAGTAATGTCCTTAAAGCCACATATCGAAGATGTAAATCTTGAATAAGAAAGTACGGTTAAGTTTAAGGTGACCAGACGTCCCGCTTTTGGCGGGACAGTCCCGATTTCTAACAATTTGCCCCACGTCCCGCGGCGTTTTAAAAAAGTCCCGTTTTTTGGAAAGCATGAACGACGCAGTCCTCTCCCCCGGCACCCCACTGATTAAAGCGCTTTCTTTTGCCCGCAACAGAGCTCGGGCGGGCGAAAGGAAGTGCTTTAGTCAGGGGGGTGAGTGCCGGGAGGAGAAGAGAGATTCCTCCCAGCACGCACCCCACTGATTAAAGCGCTTTCAGTGGGGTGCGTGCCGGGAGGAGAGGAGAGGAAAGAATCCATATAGACCAAATTTTTAATGAAGAACACCCCCACCCCTACCTCCACCCCACCCCCGTCAATGGTGTCCCGCTTTACCAATGTTAAAATCTGGTCATCTTAGTTAAGTTCCCAAATGGGAGGAGACAGACTCATCTGGCCAGAGGGAAACCTGCCAGCCTTTGTGACTGCATTCCCTAAAATAGGATTTGACTTGTTTGTTTTTGGCAGTCGGACAGGGTAGATTTAGTAACATCCTACTCAGGGAGTCCACAAATCACTGAAATCAGGAACCCTAGGGAATGTGCTTTTCTCATTGTAATTTGCATGGGGATTTTTAATTAAATTAAAGGGATTAATTATAGCCTGGCAAAAATCAAACATTTACAAACAATAAAAGCCAGGACCGACCAGGTAGTCCTCATTTAGTGACTGCTTCAGACACTGTTATGACAGTGATTAAAAAAGTAAATTGGTGACCAATCCTAACATTTACTATCTTCACAGGTCTGCCAAGCAAAGGAAGTCTGAAATAAGATCATAAGTACAGCTGCAGTTTCACTTAATGACCACTTTGATTAACAGCCAAATGTCTGAAGGTATTTGGATGTCTTAGGTATAAAATCTAAGTCATACAGAGCAAAGAATCCAGCAAGAAATTATGTGGATGTCCGGTCTGGATGCACCGAACATTTTTTCCAGTTACTACGTTTATTTCAGTGGTGGGATTCAGCCAGTTCGCACCTATTCGGGAGAACCGGTTGATAACTTTCTAAGCAGTTCGGATAACCGTTTTTGGGAAGAAATCTTTTGGGTTTTTTCCCACTTTACAGGGCTAATCCTGTAAGGAAGACAGGAAGGAAACATTCTGGTGTTGTTTCTAGCCTCATCTTTATTGCCCTGCTTACAGAAACTGCCTCTCCAGTTAACCCTTATTACCATTGTAACAACTAAGGCAAAGTGCCCATTGACCTGAGTGACATTGACTTGGCCACGCCCACATGATCACATGACCACCAAGCCCCGCCTACCCAGCTGGTCATTAGGGCAGAGAACTGGTTGGTAAATTATTTGAATCCCACCACTGGTTTATTTGCATGAGGTTTTTTTAGAATGTTTCAATACAGAGATTCATAGTTTGTAGCAGCGGTGGGTTGCTAACCGGTTTACTATCAGTTTGCTCATGCACACATGTGCGCTTGCACAGAAGCGTCCGGGTGGGCGGAGCCACTACTGGTTCGGCCAAACTGGGCTGAACCAGCAGCAACCCACCTCTGGTTTGTAGGGTTATAAAAATCCCTTTTCATGTGTTGGAAGAAATGTCCTTCTGGGTTCGGCTCCAAGTGGGGAAGAAGACACTGGAGACATGGAGGCTGCTTGGAAAGATGGTTTTAATGGTGGACAGGACCACATGGCTTGAGTCCTGAACAGAAAGGGGGATCAGATGCTTCAATGTTGGTGGAGAAGAAGAGAAGGGCCGACTGAGATGCTGAGTCCCTAGTTTTATGCCCTCTCTGGCCTTTGATCTTGAACTTGTATTCTGATTGGTTGTCAGACTCCCATGGGGCCATGCAGGGGCAACTCTCTAGGCTGTGTTTTGAATCCAGGTTTGGTTGAGTTCTCAGATGCCATGTGGCGAGTTGGGTAAAAGGGCCAATATTATCATGCCTTAATCCCATCACTCTGGAGCTGAAGGGGAGAACTCTTTATTATGTAAAGTGGACCAGCTCAGGCTTTAATGGCTCATTGACAAAGGGCGATGGGCAGGAAGCTGCAGGCAGCTATTCTGTCTTTTAAAACATGTTTCTTCCTTTTCACATCCAGAGAAATATTCTGCCTTTTCAATATTTCCTAGGATATTTCATTTTTCTGGGAGAGGGCTGGGTGATAACTCCCTACACATGAAACTGTTCAGGAACAAACCACTTGCCTCGGAATGGATCTTCGAAGCTGAAGAAGTTGCTGGATTTCCTTCCTTGTAGTGCACAGATCAAAATCTTTTCTGGGATTATTTCTCCCTCTGTGTATCTAGTCTGCATTGTTTTTTCTTGTTCTAATTTGTGTTTAAAAAAAACAAAAGAAAAGGAAAAAAGAGAGAGCTAAATACAAGTAAACAGACAAGCGATAATACAGAAGAACAAAGTACAAATTCTCAAAATAGCATTTAATTTACTTCTACATCTTGTATCATTTTAAAACTACAAATCGTCATTAAAATCCAATTAATGCATAGGTATCCATGACAGTGATCAGCAGGGTATGAAATTTAAAGTGAAAAATTACCATCTGTACTAGTCAATAGACAATGATATCTCTTGGGACCACGAAGTGTGACCTTTCTGCCACCGGTGCCTGGCCTCTGGAACCGCATTTTCCCCTTGGATCCTACACTGATGTTATTCAAGAAAGCCTCGAAAACTGGGGACCTCACCTCAAACCTTGGGTTAAGAGGGATGCCAAACCCCCCTAGGATTTTATTTGTTGGAATTTTTTTTCCCTGCCAGATGAAAGTTGATTGTGTTTCGTTCTGATTTACTATTTTACGACCTTTTAATGTAGTGAGCCATTCAGACTCTCCTGACATTGGACACCCTTAAAATCCAATCCAATCTATCTATCAGAACGCTAACCTTATTTAGCTAATCATCCATGACTTAACATTAAGAGAAATGCAAGTTTGGCTATGATATGTCTGTCAGCCTCTGCTTTGCTGCTGCTTCGGCTGCCATTGAAACGGGGAGGGGGGGGGGCATGGTATTTGGGAAGGGAATCGTTATGTGCTGGAGGAAGATTCTAGACGCTGACCTGACCATCTCATTGCACATGTGGAGGAAGGGAGTTTCCCGCCAAGGTTAACTGTCCGCCATTCCATCCTGGTGATGTCTTTTGAAGTTATCTCCCACCTGACAGTTGGGTGCATTATAATTGGACTATGGACTGGGGTGCTAAGGGGAGGGGGTTGAATTATACATCATATTATTCGCTTTCGCGCCTAATTAACCAGATTCAGCTTAGCTTTGCTACTGTTCGTTTATAATTAGTAAAAGTACACTTGATTTCAAACAAATGGAGTTGAGTGGTTTCTTTCCTGATTACTAAATGAAGTCGCAGCTGACAATGTCATGGGGGGGGGCATTATGGTCCAAAAATGGCTCACGTGTTAAATTAAATTCTCTGTCAGGTTTTTTTTTTTTTTAAAAGCATGAGATTATTTTAGAGATCAAGGAACATTCCCACAGCTTAATTCTCCATCCTTCGACCAAAGAAATTGTATGGATTTTCCAAGGAGCAGCACAGCGTACCCTAACCGCAAATGCAAAGTTGGACTGGTATATTCTGTAGAAATATGAGGTTTGACAATATTTAGTACAACAATGGCAGGTTACAAAGGGAATTCAACTTTTGGAATTGCAAGGTTTTACAACGTTGACACAAGCCTGCCTGCTCTGTTGTTAAGTCAGCACCAGAGAAAGATTTCTTTTTATTTTTTTATTCCCCCCCCCTTTGAAAACACTCCCCCCCCTCCCAAATTCGCCAGCCTTTTGCTATTGCCTCGTAATGGTTCAGAGATCTGAGACCTGCTTGATATGTCAAGGGGCAAGAAAGGATGCTGTATGAATACTGATTTTACATTTTGACACCCACCTTCTGAAGCTGAAGGGTTAAGATTTTTCCAACCGAAAAGGATGGGGGAACGAAAGAGCCACGTTCTCAGGTTCTTCAACTCTGTTCCCCATTTTCAATTCAATTCAATTTATTAGATTTATAGGCCGCCCAATCCCGGCGGCTTACACAGAACAAGAAAAGAAAAACAAACAAAAAATAAAAAAATTTAAAAATTCTCCAACACGCATACGTTCAGATTGGGGCTGGACCCTACATAATAA